>NW_023010033.1:0-82694 GCF_902201215.1 Prunus dulcis
ACGTCGTAAATAATGACATTGACAACTATTTCCACGTCATCTTTTATAGAAAAATCGAAGTGGAAAATTTATTTTACGACGGCTGTTTTTATATAGGCGATGTAGTAGGAATCAATAACGTCGTCTTCTAATGTATTTAAAGACGTCATATTTTTTATTGTCGTGAAAATGATATTTAACGGCGCCTTATTTTAATTTTCGTCGTTGTATGTCTATTTGTATATTTTAATAACGACGGTGATTTAGCGTCGTGGTTTATGAGGGAAAAGATGACGGTGGATTCCACGACCATTGAAAAACCGAATACACGACGGTGTTTTAACGTCGTCTTTTTGCTTTTTTGTAGTAGTGTAATACAAAGTACATCATGTTTCCTAGAGCTCAAAACAGAGGATGCTTCTAAAGTTGTATTTAACGTGAGCGAAAGGAAAAATTGGGAAACAAGAGTGGCAGAAGTCGTATATGTCAAAGATTCTGACCACGCATCGTGTAGCTGCAAAAGATTTGAATTTGTTGGAATTATTTGCAAGCACATCCTAGCATTGTTCAGAAGGGACCAGATTGAATATATGCCCGATAAATATATTTTGAAGAGGTGGAAGAAAACTGCGAAATCTGGATTGGTGTCAGATGCAAATGGCAACGAAATTAAAGACTCTGCAGATCCTGGTCTTTTAATAAAGCGGAGTACAATGTCTCGACTTGCTTCAGATGTGGTTGAGGATGCATTAATGAGTGAAGAAGGATGTGAGCTACTGTCAGAGGCTCTAAAAAGTTTGCAGGTGAAGTTGAAGTTGTTGAAGGATGGACCAAGTAATAACGAAGTTGGAGGGTCCAGCTCTCAAACACAATATATGAAAGACCCTAAGAGAGTGAGGTGCAAAGGAAGGTCGAAAGGAGTAACGGGAGCAAAGGAAAAGGCAATGAAGCGAGAGATTAGACACTGTCGGGAGTGTGGACACATTGGTCATGATAGAAGACAATGCCCAAGAAATTTGAACACACCGTAAGATGCTAACACTATTTATAATAACACCTAAAATTTGAATAGGTAAATTTTTTATGTGCTTGTGTTTGATGTTTATGCAGGACATCACCGTCGAACAATGACGAATCAACTCCAATAGATCGTAGTGACCCATTATTCGACGAATTTGACAGGATGCACGGACCAACTGAATGATTTATGTTTCTATTAGACGAAATCTGGTTGTTATGAAGATTAATGATCAGGTGAAGTTTTATAGATTCAGTTTTTGATTATTATGTTTTTTTTGTTCATGTCCACCGATGAGCTCTTACTATGTCCACTGGTAATTGAAATGAAAATTTGCTTGGTTTCATTCTTGCATGAAATTTGGACACATGTTAATTTTACGTCTTCTCCCTATTTAGAAATTTTCATAGACATTTGATAAAGTATCAAATTTTGAGTTATGTGAAGAAGCAATGACTTTTACCATGTAAAATGGGTAGTTTATGGTGAATTATGTTTTAACAGAGATTCATTGATTATATCACAGGCTAATGCAGCATTTCCAGCAGCCAGCTGTTGTTTCCATTACCAGTAATGATTTCCAGCAATACCCACTTTTTCCGAATGTTATGTTCTAGTGTTTTACTGGTTATTAAGATCTGAGCTCGACTGGTTATTAGGGGCACGATTTTGTAAACATTTGTAACTGAAGGATACTTGAAGCACTTTGTTGGAACAGAGCGATTAGAAAGCAGCGTGTAAAAAAGTACATTGCAGCTAATCACGTTTCGAACGGTTGGAGAATATTAAAGGGTACACTAACTTTTGAACTACTCATAATTCCACACACAAAAGAAAATTTGATTGCAAAACATATTATGTGCTCCCTCTTAGCAATACCACGATCTCCCCAACCAACTGAACAACGGTAGCCACAATCACTCGGTCGTATTGGTCAGCTTCTTCTTAGCAGGTCTCACATGCTTATGGTCACTCATGTCCCTAGTGATATAGACGAAATAAATATTCAGCAATATTTGGAATTTTATTATATATAAATAAACCATAAACCATTCACTAAACAATGTATAGCACATGTTATGTTACTTATGACTCACGTGTCATTTTTTTTGAGAAAAAGTACGCCAGCTCTTTAATGTGAATGGACATGATAATGAGACTTTACTGATTCCCACCTTGCTGTGATATTGATTGCTTATTGAATAATATTTCGATATTTGCAAAATATAATGTTAGACAGAAGGAACACATGATGACTTGCAATACATAGTCCCAATAATTATATATGAAGCAAATGAAACTGATATTTGTGTTATTTTAAATTAGATAATGACATTAAGGGAATATACTTCTAATTTGTGCAATACCACGATCACCCTCAACCAACTGAACAGCGGTAGCCGCAATCACTTAGTCGTATCGGTCGGCTTCTTCCGAGCAGCTTTGACGTGCTTATGCTCATTCATGTCACCACCATCGCCTAGTATCTCTCTCACAACATCAGGGGACACATAGTCCCAATTATAACTTGTATGAGTAGTTAACTTGTATGAGTAGTTGCCGCAAATGCTCGAAATTTTTCGAATCCTTCGTTGAATGCCAACTCCAGTTCACTATGGTGCTCTTCGCATCGCATATGGTTCATCAAACAACCTTTAATTTCATCATTCATTACTGTATCCAACTCCTCAGCTTTCAGCTTCCTTTTATGACTCAACTTCAAGTACTTGTTCTTTTGGGAGAACGCTTTGTTCACTCTAATGTTAAGATCAGCCAAAATGGCCTCATCTTCAACACATTTCTTGTGTCATGAATTGATAAGTTTGGAATTATAATCCAGCTTGCTACTGACTGCATGTATTGCCTCTAATGGATCATCGGAGTCCCCCTCACCCCCAAATAATGTTGAAAATGGAAAGGGTCGGCAAGTACAACGTGGAAATAGAACCTGCGACTCCAATTTTTCATCTTCGATTGTGTTGTTGGTGCCTAAAGAGGTTGACATGCTTGAATAATCCTATTTGTTTTGGGAGGATGAGGATTGCATATGCAATTTCGTTTGAGAAAGGGAACATAGGTTTATAGACCAACATACCAAAGCTTGTGTGTAGTCAACATATGTACTTTCTTTCAATTTTTTAAAAAAGAGGTGTCAGGTTTTGCTTTTCAAGCATGTCAACCTCACACTCTCCTTACACCACTGATAGTGGTTGAAAGAAACTCAATGGAAGTGACATCTAGTTAGTGAACCCAACCAAACTAACCAAACTAGTTAGGATTAAACTTAGATTGTATCAGACCAAAAATTAATTTATACATTGTCAACCAAATATTTTTTGGCGGGAACCCTTTTATTGGTATTACTATCACCCATTTCATAGAAATTCTCCCTCCACAAAAAACTCACTCCTCCACCGAATCTGTCTCCATCTACTGAAACTCTCTCCTCCACAGAAACTCACTCCCCCCATAGAATGGATTTACTAACCAAGTTTGATGTGAGCATAATAAACACCCCTCCAAACAAAGACCGCCTTCGACACGCAAGTGAGTCACCAAACAAGCAATGTCACATTCCTAGACAGAATGACCATTTTGTTGGAAGTTTTGAGTCTGAAAGAGTTCTTGCTTTTTGGAAGGAGAGGCATCTTCAACTTGGTGATGAAATCCAAAGGGCAAGGGCACGTTTGGAATTTGTTGAAGGCCAAATTGAAGATGACAAAAGGCAGGCCAATCTGGATAGGGCGAAGTTGTAGCGCATGAAGTGTAGACACAAACGACTTCGGAGTGTAGCTGTTCAAAAATACAAGAACTCATCTAATGCAGTGGAGTCAAAGAAGCGTGTGATGCAAGCTGGATTCGACTACTTTCGATCCTATGCAAAACTCGTCGTACCCGGGTTTGATTGGTCATCTATTACCGTTTCCGACGTTAACAAATATACTCAGCAAGGGAAGTAACCATTTTGGTTCTCGTGTTTGAGCAGAGGCAAATAAGTGGAATTGGAATTTTCGTTAAACTCTGCTTCAAACCTATTTTGATGCTTACTACTATGGAAGATTTCAACCTTAATATTTTGATGTCTTTAATTACGATAACACGAGATGCAAAGTGCCCATCTACTTCAGTCATATGTTGCTGCCATGTCCATTTTTTTTTTTTATCACGTATCAGATTTGGACATGGTTGCATCATATGCAATGTTGCCTTTATTTATTATATGTTAGGGCAAGGTTTATGGAAAAGCATTTGTGAGTGCGTTTGTGACAAGGTTATGGAATTATTATGTACCATTTATATATTGTTTTTTGTACTGGTTCATCTCCTACTATTTCTTTCTTTCTTTATATTATATGTTTGTGGAATCCCTCTCAAAGTTAACATATATTGTGAAAAAAATGCAGACTGAATATATAATCACTCATATAGACTAGGACAAATATTCACTAATATTTTAAAATTGCTTGACTGGTGTGAGGTTTTTCAGAAAAAGTATGGCATTATTTTATGTGATTGGACATGATAGAAAATATATTACTGATTCCCAATGCGGCGTCATATGGACAACTTATTGAATACCTCTGACGTGTTCAAAACTCTAGGTGCAGTTGCATGTGGACAACTTATTGAATACCTCTGACGTGTTCAAAGCTCTAGGCGTAGTTGCAATGATGGCTTCAAAGCATGTGCAATTATTATATATGTACATTATTATAACAAAACAGATAATTTTACATCCTTATATATGAAAGGAAACTAATTCTTGTATTATTACAAATTATATAATGAATATTAAGGAAATATACTTGTTAAAGTGAACAAAAATATATACTTAGGGTTAAGAGGAAAGTGAGTTATGTAAAAATAATTTGGATTTTTTCATTTCGGAACGGATGATTTATAGGTTCCCCTAGTTTTATAACATCACAAGGATGTCGGAGTAATTTTCAGGGCATTTTTAGGATTTTCCTACTATTTATTACATTTTTTCAAAGATTTTTGCACTAAAAAAGCCAAAATAATTGCAAGAGGACACCTGGCGCGATCTCAGCCCATCACCTTTCACCACTTGCACAAGTATGCGTCAATCAACATGTCCACATCCTTGCTTTTTACCCTAAAATATTATTTTATTACTTTTCCTTAGAAAATTCATAACTAAATACACAAAAATTAGAAAAATGATCCGAAAATTGCTACGAACTCATTGACACTCCATCTCCCTTGTTGAATTCCCCGATTCATGGTTACGCATTTTAAAAAATAATTCCAAACATTAACGGGAGATGCTTGTTGAAGTAGGTTATTGAAGTTAAAGTTAACAAACATATATACTTAGGGTTAAGAGGAAAGTGAGTTATGTAAAATAATTTGGATTTTTTCATTACAAAACGGATGATTTATAGGTTCCCCTAGTTTTATAACGTCACAAGGAGGCCGGAGTAATTTTCGGGGCATTTTTAGGATTTTCCTACTATTTATTACCTTTTTTCAAAGATTTTTGCACTAAAAAAGCCAAAATAATTGCAAGAGGACACCTGGCGCGATCTCAGCCCATCACCTTTCACCACTTGCACAAGTGTACGTCAGTCAACATGGCCACATCCTTGCATTTTACCCTAAATTATTATTTTATTACTTTTTCTTAGAAAATTCATAACTAAATACACAAAAATTAGAAAAATGATCCGAAAATTGCTACGAACTCATTGACACTCCATCTCCCTTGTTGAATTCCCCGATTCATGGTTACGCATTTTAAAAAATAACTCCGAACATTAACGGGAGATGCTTGTTGAAGTAGGTTATTGAAGTTAAAGTTAACAAACATATATACTTAGGGTTAAGAGGAAAGTGAGTTATCTAAAACAATTTGGATTTTTTCATTGCGAAACGGATGATTTATAGGTTCCCCTAGTTTTATAACGTCACAAGGAGGCCGGAGTAATTTTCGGGGCATTTTTAGGATTTTCCTACTATTTATTACCTTTTTTCAAAGATTTTTGCATTAAAAAAGCCAAAATAATTGCAAGAGGACACCTGGCGCGATCTCAGCCCATCACCTTTCACTACTTGCACAAGTGTACGTCAGTCAACATGGCCACATCCTTGCCTTTTACCATAAATTATTATTTTATTACTTTTTCTTAGAAAATTCATAACTAAATACACAAAAATTAGAAAAATGATCCGAAAATTGCTACGAACTCATTGAGACTCCATCTCCCTTGTTGAATTCCCTGATTCATGGTTACGCATTTTAAAAAATAATTCCGAACATTAATGGGAGATGCTTTGTTGAAGTAGGTTATTGAAGTTAAAGTTAACAAACATATATACTTAGGGTTAAGAGGAAAGTGAGTTATCTAAAAATTTTGAATTTTTTCACTTCAAGATGGCTGATTTATAGGTTCCCCTAGTTTTATAACGTCACAAAAAGGCCGGGATAATTTTCGGGGCATTTTAAGGATTTTCCTACTATTTATTACTTTTTTTCAAAGATTTTTGCACTAAAAATCCAAAATAATTGTAAGAGGACACCTGGCGCGATCTCAACCCGTCACCTTTCACCACTTGCAGAAGTGTACGTCATTCAACGTGGCCACATCCTTGCCTTTTACCCTAAATTATTATTTTATTACTTTTTCTTGGAAAATTCATAACTAAATACACAAAAATCACAATACTGTTTCGAAAATTGCTACAAACTCATTGGGACTTCATCTTCCTATTGAATTCCCTGTTTCACGATTACGCTACATTAGTATTTTATTATTATTTATCCTAAATTATTATGATTATTATTATATTACTTTTTAGCCTGTACATTTGTTAATTATATTTACTCCAAATTTTTATTTTTATTTTTATTTTGAGTGCGAATAGACCATTTTTGGTGCTAATTAGTTTCTCTCTTCTTCAATTTGTTAATTTTTTTTCTTTTTTAGGGTTAAGGGGTGTTTTGAAAAATAAAATGGAAATATACAAGCCATCCATTCTACAACATCAGGAAAAAATTATTCAAAGTCATTCACTGTTCAAGTTTTGCTTAAGAAACGTGTAACCAAATCATTTGGGATATGCTAAGTGGGAAAATGTCATTCCCAAGCACTGGTGAAAAGACACCTACTCACTCCATGCATGCCTTTTCGTTTACCAAATATTAAGATTGCAGTTGTGCAAAATATCTGTGTCAGTAAAATGTCATTCGTAGCCGTCTATGATGGCAGTAATCATTCCACTATATAATATATATATATATATATATTATACATTTATATATAAAACGGTTTATGACAGCACAAACACCAGACAAAATAGATTAAAACCCAACATTTAAACAACATTTGTACAACGTAGCCAGCCAACCTAGAACTGAAGAGAAGCAAGTCCACAATGCATAAAAACCGTAAAAACATACTACAACTAATTATAAGGGTATGGATTCCCTGGCACAACATACACACGCATCACCTTGAACCAAAAAATACTCTCACGGTGCCATTTGCATCGATTGCAACAAGTCCAGAAGGCAGGATTTATCTTTTCTTCAGTAGGCCAGCCTTGAATAACAAAACACCATTCATTGTTGTTACAAGCGCTGCAGTGATTGAACTTAATCTTCCCATAGTAAAACATATCTACGATATGTCTTGCAACAGAGAAAACTCGGCTTAATCTTCGTCTCAAAGCATCCCTGGTTCCTTTCATATCAATGTTGTTACGTTGATTCAAAGAACACAAGAATTCTAATGCATCCTTTTTTGACTGACCAATTTCGGACATGCCAAGTAGTCCAACTAGATATGCCGCTTCCATATGGCCTGCCGTGGCTGCAATGCGCATCCCATACAACGCTTCCACGTTACCCTGCATGAAAAACACTTCGAATGCTTCTCTAAATATCGACTCAGGGTTATCGCAAGCCCTGCATTGTTGCAAGAAATGCTGGACCGCAGGATTGGCATGGTACCAGCTAGGATGGTCTGGGTACTTTGCCATTGAAATGGTGTTCCACACTTGTGGAGTGTTTGCCAAAGTATGGAACAATGGGCACACAGATGCCATACGGAAGAGATCTTCCGATGATTGGGTTGCCACGTATAACATCACTTTAAACCAAGCTAACTCCGGGATGAAGGCTTGGGGCATATCCAAATGGAGATGCTTCCTTCTCTTTCCTCCGAGTGTAGTGAAATGTTTTGAATTCATTGCAATGTTTTTGGAATGGAACGATTTGAGGAGTGGAAGAGGGGAGAAATGAGAATATATGGGGTTTTGGTTTTGTTTTAGCCTCTGTTTGTAGTGTTTTGAAAAGGTGTTTCCACTTGGGGTTTTTCCAAGTTGACCATTTTTAAAGAAACTGAACCCAACACCCTAAAACTCAAGACAAAAGAAGGGAAAACGTCATCAAATTGCAAAGAGAGTTAGACAGTCAAAAAGTCAATTAATAACCTATTTGCATAGCCATTTTTAGGATTTTCCTGCCATCAAATTCATTGATACAAATGTGATGGATTACTGACTAGTCACAGAAGGTCCCATCAGATACTTTTTCATTTTTCCACACCAAACTACCCCTAGTAATGTTATTAAAATGGAACCAATGATGATGGATTCTTATCCAACTAGTTGCCTTAATGAAATATAAATAAAATAATATATTTCAAGCAGTGTCCCCTCAATTTTCAGATTAATATTTGGTAGTGAAATATTATATTGCTTTTCGGGGTAAAAGGTGTCACAATTCTGACGGTACAGGTGTCCAGATCGTGACCAACCCACCCACACACAGAAAAGAAGGATATAATTCGATTTGGGCAGAGATGAGAGAGAGCTGAGTGAGAAGTTTAGGGTTATGAGTGAAGGGGTATGACTGAGAACTATGAGTGAGAAGGTATGAGTCCGGAGAGGTTTCAGTGAGAAGATCTGAGTGAGAAGAGGTACAAGTGAGAAGATTCAACATGTCTTCGTCTTCATCTCCCGCTCAAACAAAGAGGTGTCAGTATTGTGGAGCTACAATGGTGCTTTGGGTTTCAAAATCAGATAAAAATCGAGGGAAGCCATTTTGGAAGTGTCTAACCTCCTATGTAAGTTTTCATTTCAAGAATATGTATGTGGGTGAAAAAAACCTAGGTCTAACTCTAACAGAATTATTTTGCATATATGATGCCTGCAATTAGGGAGCCACCAGTTGCAATGGATTCGAATGGGTTGATGTAACCTCCGTTGAAGCAGAACATCAAGATGACACGTATGATGCTACAGTGCTGAATATGCTGAAGTCCATTAAGGACTTGGTATTAGTTTTATTAGTTGTATCAATTGTCATATTATTTGTTCTTTTAATGATCAATTAAGTGCACGGTTTCAAGGATTGTGAAAGTTCTCCCAAAAAAGACATGTTGCACGCACCACCAATGAGTTTTCAAACCCATTTTGTAATTTTTGTTCTTGAAATAGGTGGATTGGCATTGAATTTAAACAAAAGCATTTATTTGTTTGAAACCCAGCAAAAACTTTCCAAGACTTACTTTAAAAAAATAAAGTCATACGAAGACGATAAAATCACAATACAGGGCCAATACGATGCAATAATAAGACAATACATTTTTTTTGAAAATTGCATAATTATTTAGTGTATATAGATTGTTTATTTGTGTATACTTAAAGTTTATTGATTGTTTACTGCATATAAATCGCATGATATTGAATGTTTATTGAAGGTTTATTGATTGTTTACTGCATGTATTTCGCATGTTATTGCTCCGATATTGAATGTTTATTGAAGGTTTATTTATTGTTTACATGTTTATTGAAGGTTTATTGATTGTTAACTGTATGTATTTCGCATGTTATTGAATCCATATTGAATGTTTATTGAAGGTTTATTGATTGTTAACTGCATGTATTTCGCATGTTATTGAACCTATATTGAATGTTTATTGAAGGTTTATTGATTGTTTACATGTTTATTGAAGGTTTATTGATTGTTAACTGCATGTATTTCGCATGTTATTGAACCGATATTGAATGTTTATTGAAGGTTTATTGATTGTTTGCTGCATGTATATCGAATGTTATTGCTCCAATATTGGATGTTTATTGGGGGCAAAAGTACCACTCAAGTAAGATTTAAGGAGGGAAACGGACCTTATTCTTTCTTTTAGTAGGAAGAACAACTGTTAAGTATAATTTCCTATTCAATACGACTTCCTTATGGTTGGTGTAATTGGGGACTGATGTATATTGCATGTCTATTGTGTGTATATTGCATATCTATTACGTGTATATTGTTTGTCTGTTGTGTGTATATTGCTTGTCTGTTGCCTGTGTATTGTTGTTTATTTCCTTCGTAAGCAATAAACAATCAATACACATACAATAAATGTAAGATATACACGCAATAGAGAAGCAATATAGACGCAACAGACATGCAATATAGACGCACCAATATACATTACTTTTATGCTACTGAGCTGCCCAAAACCAATAAAAAAAGAAAATCAACGAATTTATTAACCGATTATAAAGGAGAGAGGGATTCAAACCCGAGGGGCGGGACGGAACCAATAGGGAGTTTTTATAGCATTGCACCTGGGGACATTTTTTCATGTGTTTCTATAAAGAGGGCATGGTTGAATAAGACATTGGAGGCGAGGCCATAGCCGCTTATTCCCCTTACAGAATTACCTTATTATGATGCAACCCATTGCGATTAAGTCAAGACATGTTGAACGGCTTAAAGATTGGGATATGATATTTGGAATGGTGGCTTGCATAAATGATGACATATCACTTTGCAATGATGTAATACACTTAAAAAGCCATCAGTCCCCATTCACATATGCATTCTTCAAATCCCAATTCACATAGGCAATCTTTAAATCCCAATTCAATGCAGTTTGGTTAAGGTTATGTAAATGTCGTGAAGGAGTTAGGCTAATATTACACAGATGTTTGTTTCATTAAATCCAAAAATACTTTACACTCCATAGGCACATTCTATGTATGGGAATGACATGTGTCTAACTTCAAAACCTCATCTGCCTATCCATTTAGATTGCCTACGTGCAATAGATTTACAGATCCATTTACTTTTCTCCTCACCAAGCCTCAGCATCTCCATTTCAGTTTCTTCATTTTTCTGTTTATGCTCTGCATCCAACTCCATATACATTTAGCACAATATGAGAATAAACGTAGCGTAGTATCACACTAATCAAAATGAAAGCATGCATCCGCTATAATATTTGCCACTATTTTGGTTCTAATTGTTATTGTCCAATAACTTAAACCTAAAATTATGTACAAAAATACACTAAGATTGAGAAAGACGAAGAAGAATTGAGGAGCAGAGGTAGAATTCGAAAAGGACTCGTAGGTCTCTATTGTGTATTTACATGAGTTTGAAATTGGACATTCCCAAAACCTATTTAATCATCATGTACCTAAACCAAGTTCAACCAATATCATGGCATGTAAGCATCTCCCCGTGTTATCTCTGCAGCCAATTTCAACCGAAAAAAGGGCATGTTCTGCGAGGTGCAAGTAGCTAATGGAATCTCAGCGCTCAAAAGCTCAATGTACTTCAACACAAACATGCCACAATCGCCTCTGAAGCAAAACAAGAACTCGATCAATTCAACTAATGACATTCTAACGTAATTGACAATTTAAAGTAATAAAATTAAATAAAAAGTTGTGCTTACTGATTAGACTGTTGTGGAACATCCACACGTTCTATTGGCCACGGACACCACCAATCTCGGCTGCAATTGTTTGCGTAAACACCTTCTTCATAAAAGTCGATGGTGTTGAGAAGATTTGGAATCGTAATTGAAAGCGGGGCGAGTTCTTCCTTTAAGATCTCATCTGGAATAAGTGAAACCATTGAATCGTACACTTTGATTTCACACTTAACCAGATCAATCATTACAGCCACCCAATGCTTGTACTTCGTCAACATACAAAGGGCATACACCTTATATATGTTCTGCCAATCCATCCCACACACCGGAACCTTGCCATTTACAACGTTCAGTAAACTGTTTCTAATTTTCCACCCAACCTGCTCTTTTTTTCTTTTATTATCCGCAAAGCAAGTATGAATGTGATTCTGTGAAATAGAAAACAATCAATGGTTAAACACCTCCACAAAGCAAGTATGGATAATTTGTAATTATTAACAGCACTTGGTCAAGGCCTATGACATACCATAAAAAATACATCGGTCGTTGTCCAGTCCGATATTTCTACTTCCTCCAACTCTTGTTGTCGCTTTCGGATGAGATACAACCCCAAATCAATGTGCTGCAACATGTTTTTCTTGTCAATCTCATAATCTATGTACATTAAAACAAATGCATAATCAATTAAACTTACATCTCCTTTCAGCCAACCATCAGCTTTGACGAGGGAAGCGAAGAATTCAATCTCAGCTTCCACGTTGCCAAATTGCATCACCAAACTATGAATATAAAAAAGTTTTAGAACACAACAATTAAAAAATATATACACTCATGCCTTCTATCTCAAAAAAACAAGGGACTTACTTTGGGTTATGGCGCCATTCCCAACAAAGTTTCAGCAATTTCACCATATCATCATGCGGAATCGCCTTCATTGGGTCTAACATCTGAAGTCGGGTTGTCTCTGGCAGAGTTTTTTGAACCAATTCACTACCTTCAATGATCTTCCACATAGGAATGATCCTCTTCCTCTTCCGTAATTGGACCCCTTGTTCCACAGCTTTACCTTTATCATTCAACCAAACGTTCAACTGAGATAGCACAGCTGTAGGTTGATCCAAATCAATGTCCCCGAGAGTAAACTCAACCTTTGTCCCCTCCGTGCTCTCGCCAATGTCATCGCCAAGCAACATAACTTCATTATCTTCTTTCTCACATTGGTTTCTTTGCACTTCCTTTTCCTCACTTCTTTGTCTTTTCACTTCCTTGCCCTCCCTTCTTTTTCTTTGCGGATCCTCTCCCTCACTACTTTTTTTTTTGTAGTTCCTCTCCCTTACTGCTCTTTCTTTGCGCTTCCTCTCCCTTGCTGCTTTTTATTTTCACTTGCTCTCCTTCACTTCTTTTCCTTTGAGCTTCCTCTACCTCACTTGGTTTTCCTTGCACTTCACCCCTTTCAATCCCCTCCTCTTCCTTTTCCTCTCCCTCATTTCTATTACTTGGCCCTTCACCCCCTTCAATCCCTTCATCTTCCTTTTCCTCTCCCTCATTTCTGTTACTTGGCCCTTCATCCCATTGAATGTCATCCATTTCCTCACTTCCCTTAAATAGATGTGAGATGACACAATGATTCGTCCTCTCTTTCAGTAAAGCTAGGTCCCTCCTTACTTCCTGCTCAAACTGAGGACCTAAACAGTGGTCCAAAAGTTTTTCCATCCGTATGACCTTTAACTCAAGGACGTCTTTTTCCCGCTTTACTTGAAACAACTCGGACCTCAACAAGCTTACCACCTTGTTCAACTCATCAAGGTCAGCACATGAAGAAGGAATTGACTTTGCCGAGACAACAGCAGGGCGATCCTGTGGCCAACTCCAATATGGTTGTCTCATTTCCTCTTCACTCGGACATAGCTCCCGCAACTGAACTGACTGTTTCAGAATACAGACAAGAGTCATATTCAATCATTCTACTTCATAATTTCATTGAATCTTATAAATAGTTCCAAGGGCTGCAAACCAAACCTCTTTGCTCTGGAAAAAATAATTGTTCAACTTTCTCATCTCGGGAACAGACGTAGTAGTTCTCCATCGCAAAATACTCGGGACAGCTGTCGGATCAACAACCTTGTAGTAATTCAGGTCCGCCATTCTAGGAATTAATTCATATACCCAAATCTACACAATTCACAGGACAAAAGTCATTATTTAAGTTTTAAAGTCCACAAAACATAACTGACATGAACATTATTACCATGTACCTGGAAAGCATACGTGAAACCTTTAAAACTCCAGCCACCCCTTTGCACTTCACCATGCTTATCCTTCTTGCCCTTCTCATTTCTCTGGCTTGTTCCCGTTACCTTACTTTTCCCCTTCCCTCTTCCCTCTTCATTTTCAAAGCTTTTCACATACTTTGTTGGTGCAGAAAATAGACTATCTTAGGTTTTGTCAAAGGACACCGAACCCCACGGATACCTGTTGAACGCATCCAAGTCCTCTACAAGTGTCAGGTAATTTAGATTGATGTTCAAATGTTTGTCCCTTCCCAAAACCACTAAATCAGTAAAGTAAACAAGAGCTAGCTTGTATATGTCATCTTCCTCTGTGCACCTCAGAAATGCTTCTTCTAAAGCATTACATGTAATTCCTTTGTCTATAAAATATCTTTTCTGAAGTCTAATTTCATCACTCTCTCCACTGGAAACTTTAGGCACTTCCCCAAAATGAAGCCCTGTGATCAAACAGAAATCCTGACGAGTGAATTGAGCAACGTCACACCCTATTAAGAAACTCAGTCCATCCAAGTCTTTCATACCCTGCCCCACTACTCTACGCCAGACAACCCCATGCACAATCTGCCCACTAAACTGAATCTTATCTATATTCAGAAGATGGTCAAAGCATGACATCTTGAATTGTTCTAATTGTTCCGCACTCAACTTCGCTCAAATTGCAGCTAGGGATGAATTTGCATGTGAGCAGTTGTTCACCCGTGACGAATATGCCTCTAACTCTGGCCATACCAGCTCCACATTGGATCCCATTTCCTGAAATACAAGATGAAATAACGTGAACACATATACTACCACGTATTTGCACAATCACATTGGTATTTACACAACTAGTCAACCAGGCACATTACAAATTTTACAAAGTACATGAGCATAGGGATTACTGATCACAGGCTTTAACATCATCAAAGCAATATGACAAATTTTGTGCAAATACCTGTTAATGCAATGATTATGTGAATTACAAACAATTTCATGTGTTTTATTTATGGATCCAAACTTCAATCAATGGTTGATGCATGAGTGAGAGGGAGTGGGAGTGCAATCTAGGCAAGTTCTGCACTTCACACACATGACAATTATTGTCATCTCATACACAACACAAAATAAATAAATAAATAAGAAATATGGTGGAAGGAAGCAAAGCAAAGCATCTACTCTGCTATCTGCTTGCTAAGCCATTGCCACATCCTTCTTTCTTTCTAGCTTTTTCTTCAATCAGCCACAATCGTCATAGATCAACCTTTATTTCAAATGCTTTGCACTTTTATTCATGAGTTTATTATTATCTGTTCTCATTTTGTACAGGCAAATTTAGTAACAAATGAAATAATATTTATTTCAAAAAATATATAAATTCTAGTGCCAGAGAGGTACTCTGCACTCTGTACTGCTTCAAATGTGGAAGGTTTTGAGGGCCTCCTCCAATTCAACACCATTATCTTATTCATATCATTATTAACATGTTATTGATATGTTATTGATATGTTATTGACTTGATTTTCATTCGTTTTTTAACATATACCCAAGCAAAAATTAACATGCAAGTGAAGCACAAAGAAGAGATGCCAAATCCAACAACATTGATGGTACAAATTGGGGAAAACCGTTACTCTAACCCTAAACTCAAATTCCATAAATTACTCATCAAATGCTTTGCACTTTTATTCATGAGTTTATTATTATCTGTTCTCATTTTTCTCAGGCAAATTTAGTAACAAAGGAAATAATATTTATTTCAAAAAATATATATATTCTAGCGCCAGAGAGATAATCTGCACTATGCACTGCTTCAAATGTGGAAGGTTTTGAGGGCCTCCTCCAATTCAACACCATTATCTTATTCATATCATTATTGACATGTTATTGACTTGTTATTGACTTGATTTTCATTCTTTTTTTAACATATACCCAAGCAAAAATTAACATGCAAGTGAAGCACAAAGAAGAGATGCCAAATCCAACAACATTGATGGTACAAATTGGGAAAAACCGTTACTCTAACCCTAAACTCAAATTCCATAAACTACTCACCAAATGCTGGTTATTGAACAATCGCAAGGTGTCTGTGCGGGGTCTTTGTGTGGCTTTGCTCCACAAATGGAACCTATCACTTCCAACGAATACGGCTTCTCTCCTTCCCCTTCCACTGCTTCACCCCTTCACTGTTTCGAAATCCACATCTTTGCCCCTTTTACTCAAAATAAATACTTTTTCAGGGTCTGAAGAATGGAGTGGCGTTCAACCGTTGCCTTCAACCGTCGTTAACCATTGCCTTCAACCGTCGTTAACCGTTGCCTTCAACCGTTTCTCAGAGCTTAGTGGTTTCTCAGAGCTATGGGTTTTAGAGCGATGATTTTTTTCTATTCAAACTTCGAACTTGCCTCTTCTTCTTTTTTTTCGGACCTGCTGGATATTAAATTCGGGTTTGGGTTCCTCACCTACCCATTGTAAAACTTTATCTCAATTCTCCCCAACCCTTGGATTGATATGATGGCTATAAAGTGTATAACTTACTCCTTATAACTTTCCACTCATTATAGTCTGAGCGATTAAATTTCATGTAAAATTCAGTGACTAAAAGGGTATTTAACCCAGTCACTCAACCCCACAAAATATCATGTAATTCGACTTACACATCATAGTGAAGTTCAAAATTCAAGTCAATACTTTATGCCCAAAAAAAAAAAAAAAAAACTTTCAGCAAAAAGGTTATTATATCAGAATACCAATTTTAATACAGAATTCTAGACTTATAATACAAATTATACAATATCAAAGGGGAAAAAGAAAGTTAGCCAAGTTTGAGATAGAAAGATAAATAAAGGATGCAAGTTTCATGTAATTATTTGCAACCTTTTGCAACATTGACGTTTTAGCCTGGACCGTATGATTAAGTTTGTAATGTTTGGAAGTAATTAAATGTAATTCTTTATTTATGTCGAAGTCTCTTCTAGGAATTTAAAAGGCATGCTTCCGGCACAGAGTTTCAGTCACGATTTCTTTTAGTGATCACATTTTTTATTATATAACGTACCATCAGCTAGTGAGTTTTTGGATAATAATCTAAATGTATGGAGTTAGAGAGAGATAGAGAGCCCCCCCTAACCACTGGGAATGGGGTACCATTAGCATTAGATAGAGAGCCATCCCTAACTACAGGGGAGGGGGTACCATTAGCATTAGATACTACTGACTGTATGGACGGTTTCCGAGTAAAACGTTGGCCAGGATCAAATGTCATGTGATTCGTGGCACCTAAGTCAATAATTCATGTGTGCTTTTGAGATGAGGTATTGAAAGCATAACTTGGTGGGCTATAGAAGCACGAGCCAGTGTAACTTGTTCAGCAGGACTGTCTGCAGGCTTCTTGGGTTTTCAAGGAGGGAGAGAATCACAGTGGGGCCTGACATCGCAGTGGAAGTATAATTTGATCTGAGTTCATGGATAGGAATTGTGGGAAAGGGTTTGGAGTCAGGGATTTTATAAAAGGTTTTGATTTGAGAATTTAAGATTTTGATTTGAGGAATTTGATTTAGGGTTTGTATTTGAATTTGAGGATATGATTTGAGGGCTTAGAGACGATCTAGGATCGACTGCTTTGATACCATACTAAAATATGAATATGGTTTGAATACTTTAGGTTAACTGTATTCTTCTCCATAAAGAGGTATATATAAGAGTTTACAGGTATACTTTACAAGAAAATATATACAGTAATTAATTAGGAGAATATCTCATAATTATACAATGATTGTCAACTATATAAAACAAGGAAGTAAATCACCTAATTAACTTAGGAAATAAATCTCCTTGATTTGTTAGGTTAACTCACGTCAACAAAATCTTCACATGTTGTTATGGCTTCATTATGCTTTCATCATGTTGTTTATATTGTGTAGCTCTTCTTCTCCTAAGCTATTCCAGTATGAGTTGTCATTATCTTTTGCTTCAATCTGTTTTGCTATCTTGGTTATAGATTTCATAAAAAAAATTGTGCCCCTATTTTGCTTATCCTCAATTCATATGTGTCATCTGGTCTCCTGGATGTAGTCTCAAAATAGATCTTGATAAAGTTGGATTGGTAAAGGAGGTTCAAATGATTATCAACAATTGTTGCTTAGCTATTGCTGCTCCTTTATAACTTTGAATATCTTGCTTGGTAGAGATATTTGTATTTACTGATTCTGGCAGACTAAGCTGTTCTGAAATTCCTAGAATGGCCAACTAATATGTTTCTTAATACTCAAACACCACAACAGGATTGAAATATTGTAACAATCTTGTAAGCAGAATCCTAGAATACGCAGCAGTACTAAGCTCAAAAAAAAAAAAAAAAAAAAAAAAAAACAATCGCACAAGGGACACAAGATATGTGGATGTAGTACAAAACCTCAAGATGAGGAAAACAACTGCGGGCACTATGCCGGAAAACAAATCACTATGAGAAAGAATACAAAAAGGTCTTACAAGTCTCAACTCACAAGACTAACGCTCACAAGGCAGACATGCCTACTCTCCTTTGCTACTCAACCTAATCAGCGGTCTTGTCTTCCTTCATCAACAAGAGATGACACAACTCTAGTCTCGGCTGCTCACACCTCAAGGCACGATTGCTGGTCACCAACATGCATAATGCTCATGAACTCACACATATATGAAAAGATGATGATTTAATCACTCATGGAAGCTCACAAGGAACAGCCACATGAGTTTTCAATATAAACTCTAAAAAAAATTCTAAACAAGAATATTTTGTCTTTCTTTTCTTTTCAACGTTGCAGCAAACAAAATGGCTAAGTTCCTTTCTTATTTTGCATGCTTAAAACTAGTCAGAAACCCAAAAAGGCTTTTAACAAAAATGGGCTTTTTCACAAATAAATTATTTCTTTAAAACAAATAAAGCC
The DNA here is from genome assembly GCF_902201215.1 of Prunus dulcis. Classification (NCBI taxonomy): domain Eukaryota; kingdom Viridiplantae; phylum Streptophyta; class Magnoliopsida; order Rosales; family Rosaceae; genus Prunus; species Prunus dulcis. The sequence continues at coordinate 18,884 of NW_023010033.1, forward strand.
ACTTAACTAAAAACCGAGCTGAAAAGACGAAAGAACCCTTTTGCTTAAATAAACACCAAACTAAATAGTATAAAACCATCATTAAAAACTCACTTATGTCTGGCACTGGATTATGTAAGACTGAAACCATATATCAGTCCTACACATCGGACAACTACTTTTGATGAACTTGCAAAGGGACACAAGATATGTGGATGTAGTACAAAACCTCAAGATGAGGAAAACAACTGCGGGCACTATGCCGGAAAACAAATCACTGTGAGAAAGAATACAAAAAGGTCTTACAAGTCTTAACTCACAAGACTAACGCTCACAAGGCAGACATGCCTACTCTCCTTTGCTACTCAACCTAATCAGCGGTCTTGTCTTCCTTCATCAACAAGAGATGACACAACTCTAGTCTCGGCTGCTCACACCTCAAGGCACGATTGCTGGTCACCAACATGCATAATGCTCATGAACTCACACATATATGAAAAGATGATGATTTAATCACTCATGGAGGCTCACAAGGAACAGCCACATGAGTTTTCAATATAAACTCTAAAAAAAACTCTAAACAAGATATTTTGTCTTTCTTTTCTTTTCAACGTTGCAGCAAACAAAATGGCTAAGTTCCTTTCTTATTTTGCATGCTTAAAACTAGTCAGAAACCCAAAAAGGCTTTTAACAAAAATGGGCTTTTTCACAAATAAATTATTTCTTTAAAACAAATAAAGCCACTTAACTAAAAACCGAGCTGAAAAGACGAAAGAACCCTTTTGCTTAAATAAACACCAAACTAAATAGTATAAAACCATCATTAAAAACTCACTTATGTCTGGCACTGGATTATGTAAGACTGAAACCATATATCAGTCCTACACATCGGACAACTACTTTTGATGAACTTGCAAAGGGACACAAGATATGTGGATGTAGTACAAAACCTCAAGATGAGGAAAACAACTGCGGGCACTATGCCGGAAAACAAATCACTGTGAGAAAGAATACAAAAAGGTCTTACAAGTCTTAACTCACAAGACTAACGCTCACAAGGCAGACATGCCTACTCTCCTTTGCTACTCAACCTAATCAGCGGTCTTGTCTTCCTTCATCAACAAGAGATGACACAACTCTAGTCTCGGCTGCTCACACCTCAAGGCACGATTGCTGGTCACCAACATGCATAATGCTCATGAACTCACACATATATGAAAAGATGATGATTTAATCACTCATGGAGGCTCACAAGGAACAGCCACATGAGTTTTCAATATAAACTCTAAAAAAAACTCTAAACAAGATATTTTGTCTTTCTTTTCTTTTCAACGTTGCAGCAAACAAAATGGCTAAGTTCCTTTCTTATTTTGCATGCTTAAAACTAGTCAGAAACCCAAAAAGGCTTTTAACAAAAATGGGCTTTTTCACAAATAAATTATTTCTTTAAAACAAATAAAGCCACTTAACTAAAAACCGAGCTGAAAAGACGAAAGAACCCTTTTGCTTAAATAAACACCAAACTAAATAGTATAAAACCATCATTAAAAACTCACTTATATCTGGCACTGGATTATGTAAGACTGAAACCATATATCAGTCCTACACATCGGACAACTACTTTTGATGAACTTGCAAATATGCAAATATGAATGCATGGATGCAAAACATACCTTGGCATTGTCTCTGAGCCACACTGACCCAGGATAGCAGAATGTCACTTAAAAACTACAGGTTACACTCAAAGACCTACTCTATGTTTTTGTAACAGGAAATTGCCAATATACCAAAAATTGGTCATAACAAGTTCATTATGAGAAATAATAATACTATGTTGTGCTCTATCTGAGTAAATATTATAGATAATTATAAAGAAACCCATTTTTAGCTGTAGAATCATAGAGAAACCCTATATGTGTTTGGATGTGGTCACCAAATTCTAGCCAAGTCAAGGAGACAAAACTCCAAGAGGCCTAGCCAAGTAAGAAAATGCAACAAACAAATGGCAATAAATAAATAAATCCAACTAGTTGGGATAAAGGATTAGTCAAGTGAAAAATCAAATTGGAACTTTTACCAGTTTATTTCAACAAGTGGCCAGATCTACTTGCAAAATACTGCTGGTAAGGTTCGTGGCTGGTTTGGAATTGGTTGGAGAAGGCAATGGTTGGAGTCTTCTATTGAGTGGTTTGAAATTTAGTTGGCTGGAATGGTACTGAAGAAGCCAACATTGGTACTTGGGTTGGAATTGAATGGCTAGCCAAATATGTATATACTGATGGAGATGGTGATTGGTCAATGACCATTCCCAAAACAAATAAAATATTTTAATGTGTATATTGGTCAATGACCTTGCCCAAATGAAGTGTTCTAATGTAATGGCCAAAGAGTTGGCTGGAGAAGTGTGGCTGAGAAGATAGCAGCTGGAGGGGTGCGTGTTTGACAAGCAAAAGTGAGCTGGATTGGTCATAATGTGTTTTGAATTCCTGACCTGAGATAAGGCATGTTAAATAGCATTCTGACATAAAGAATTTGTGATATTAAAATATTAATTGGCCAACCAAATGGCCATTTGCCCAACCAGACTTGATTGCCCATAGTCTGGGCTAGAAAAGTTTATTGATCCATGCAAATACATTCTGGAGGCCTTAATAGTTTGGTAGATTGGATAAAAATGGAAGGCCAACTAAGTGGCCTACGAACTCCCTTTCTCCATCTAAATATATTTATATATGACAATATTGGCATCTTAACATATAATTATTTTGTCATATATATATATATATATATATATATTAATATTGAAAACTAAGAAGTCATGTAGACCTTAGCCAAGTTTCTTGGATGGACTCATTGCAATCAAAGAGAGTGATGTCAATCTGGAATGTCCTTAAGGAGGAGAGAATCAATTGATCAGATTTGCAATCTAATGATCTCATTCGAATCAATTCCACGAATTTAGGAAGCCACACAAGGAAAGATTTTGAATGAAGTTGAACTTTGGCGATTTAATGGCCAGCCCATGGGCTGATGAATGGCCCTATATAAACTACATAAGACAAAGCGAAAGGGATCTCGAGATCAGACGCAAAAACCTACTTTTTGTCTTTCAATTTTCTATCCCTAGACTAGGTTTTTATTTTCCAAGCAAGTAGACTAGATCATTTCTTCACTTTCGTTAGTGTAAGTTTAATTTCTTGTATTTTCCATTATGTTGTTTTAAGATTCAATTTTATCGCTTTATTGTTAATTGTTATCGAATTTGCTTTAAGGTTAATTTAATTTCAAATTGCTTTATTTTATTGCCTTTATCATTTATATTGTTCTTATTTCGTTTTTCGCTTAATTTAAGTTTATCTTTTTCCCTTAATTTCAATTTATGTATCGCTTTGATTTACTTTATCGCACTTCAATTCTCGTCCTTAAGTTTAATCGCATATTTTAATTTAGTTTGCATCATTATCATTAAAAATCTCAAAAATACTAAAATACCTATAGGAAACCTAACCATCTTCGACCCCGAGGAAGTGAAAGAACCTAAGCCAAGAGGCGGTTCCTTGGTTGGCTGATTAATCGGCTGGTTAGAAGTCAAAAGCGCAAACACAACAATCCAACCTTTTCCATTCAAGCCAGTCAGTGGCTTGGTAGTGGCACGCCTACGCGATCTAAAAGAAGGACCAAAAAACTCCTTCAATCGGCCTACCAGGCCAAAAAAAGGAAATCCTAGAACAAATTGAGAGTTTGAAGAGTCTAGACTTCGTTCAGAATCAGAGACAAGCATGGCTGGTTCACTTCCCATGAACACTCAGCCACAAAATGTTATGAACGGACAACAAAGCCAAAATGGCATTAGCCGAGCTACGGCCGTCGACCCTAACCATGTAGTGGTCGAAGACGTTACGGAAGCTGATGGAGGACCAGTCTTGAGGCCGAATCCGACCACTTCACTGGAGATCCAACAGCTCATCCGAGCAATGGAGACATCAAACCAACTCAACCATCAATGGTTGCAAGATATGGCTCAAACCATAGCAACCCAAAATGCTCAGATAAATGAGAGGTTTGATTGATTGCTAGGCCAACAAAATGGCCAAAATGGGTATCAGGTGGCTCCAAATGGAGTGCCAGCTGTGGGGCCTTAAGTAGAGGTTCAACCAAACGTCTTGGGTGCGAACCCGCCTCAACCAAATCCACCAGTTGGGGGTAATCCAGCCCCAGCAATCAATGTTCCACTGATAAGTAATAACCCATATGTGGCAGCCAACCAATTCCAAGGATTCCTGCCATATAACCAATTTCGTCCACAAGTCCACCAGGGGGCAGGAGTCAACTTCGCTGGACCTCATATTAACCAATTGGCCAGAATCGGTGGGTGGAATAATCTTGGTGGAAACATGAACTTGAATAATCCACTACTAGGAAACCAAGCGATTGATTGAGGGGTGATCGAACAGATGATCCAGGATATAGTGCCTCATGCTAGGAGGATTGGTAGACCAGTTTATCGGAGGCCTTATCCGGACCATTTTCCACGAGGATTCAAAGTTTCGAACTTTGCATTATTTTCGGGAGACGGACTTTAGTCGACTGTGGAGCATATTGACCGATTCACGGCTCAAGGTGCTAAAATCGAACATCATGAGGCCTTGAAATTAAGGGTATTCCCGAGTACCCTCGCGGGGGCTGCTTTTTCATGGTATGTCAAACTTCCTCAGAACTCCGTTCCAAATTGGCAGACCATGGAGCAAATCTTCCATAAACAATTTTATCGGCCAGAGCTAGAGGTTTCGATGGCCGACTTGGCCATGATGCGTCAAGGATCAAATGAGTCAGTCCAAGAATACTTGGGGAAGTTCAAAGAAGCAAGAGCTAGATGTACGGTCAACATGCCTGAACATGAGTTCATGAAGTTGGCCCAAGGTGGACTATTTCTCGATCTCCGAAAGAAGTTTGAGGGTATTGAGTTTCGCGATATTTACGACCTCCTACTTCGAGTGGATCGATATGAAGCTCTTCTAAAAGAGGAACAACAAAAGAACCAGCCAACATCTCAGCCGACCTTATAGAGATCTATCAAAACGTTCCACATCTAGAACCACGAATGTCCATACAATGGATATTGAAGATATGGATTCGGAGGAAAGAATCGAGGAAGTCTTCTAAGAGGAAGAAGAAGAATCGGCTGGAATAAACATGGCCAAAATCGTGGTCAGTGGACCACACGTATGCAAGGCTTTGTCCAAAGCCTCCAAGGATTAGAGGCCGACGATAGTCCAAATTTCTAAGTTTAGCGGAACCTCACAAAAGGGAGTCGAAACCAAGTCCTATACCTTTGACATTTCGAAAGCCAAACTAATCTTTGACCAACTTTTAAAAGAAAAGATGATAAAATTGCCTAATGGTCACGATATTCCGTCGGCTAATGAACTGAGAAATAAGACTTTTTGCAAATGGCATAATGTATGGTCTCACGCGACTAACAATTGCCTTATTTTCTGAAATGTTGTGCAGGACCTCATCGATCGAAAAGTCTTGAAATTTCGGAGAAAGCTAAAATGGGCGTCAATCAGAATCCGTTTCCTAATGCTCAGGCCAACATGGTGAATGTCAACTTCCCAAGGCCAGATCAGCCTCGACCAAGGTTGGATTTGGGTGGCTCTGGAAAAGGAGCGATTGAGAGAAGAGCAAGGGAGACCCAGGAAGGATCCTAAGGCGAAGGGTAAGACCAAGATGTATCCGGAAATGACCAAGGCTTTAGATGAAAAGACTCCAATTAGGGAAGAACCTCCTAAGGCCATTGTGTTACGCAGCCGATGTCAATGTGAGGTCTCATTGGAGGTAGTTCTACCAAAAGCCAAGGAGCCATCTAGAGAACCGACTAGGGAGTCAGCCAAGGAGACAATTAGGCCCAAAAGTGCTAGGAAGAACATGATGAAAAGTTCGGCCAAGAATTACGGCCCATATAGCCCAAGGGACATGACGGAGATAAGGTCGAACAAACAGTCATTACATGAGTATCAAGATAGGTACGAGAGGCCACGATATCATCCTAAAAGAAGAAATCAGCAGATGCCACTAAGGTACGAGGATGTTGATCTGCTGAACCCAAGCCGAAACCAAAATAGAAGCATGTGGGTTTCGGTGGGAGAAGGAAAGAATCGAGAGGTGGCTTATGTACCAAGAGCTCGCCCAGCAGATGGTAGTGGCATTCCAACGTTCAAGATGCCAAACACCAAGGCAGGCCAGTGGTATATGAGTAGAAGTTCAAAGCTTCCTACGATACCTTTAAGCAAAACTCAAACAAGAAAGGCTCAGAGGCAATATGCTGCCTCATGGAATATAGAGTTTGAATGGGCGGACGAGAGACAAGCCCCATTTTACCGATTAGTAGAGCTTCGAGAAAAGCTTCGGCTAGAAGAGTTGGAGTTGGCCAAAGTCAATGATGTGGCTTCGTAGGAGGCAGCGGCGGCGGAAGAAAGGAAAATTTGCCAGCAATGGGCAAATGGCCAAGTTATGGTGACAACCTTAGATGAGCCAATCGTGGAGTTGGAGGGTCATTTGAGTGGAGCGTTTGAGGCAAACAATTCCAAGGCCAAATCCAGTGGGCCAACGAAGGGGTTGGATGATAGACCATCAAAGGTTAAGAAATCTAGGAAGGTTCAATTGAAGGCCAAGCCTCTAGTCCTCAAGAATCAAGTAGCGACCAAGGTGGTATCAACATCTGAGGTCGATGAGAAAAAAGAGAATGACCATGAAATGGTCAGGAATGTTAAGGGTAAACCCCAAACGAGGGAAGACAAGCCAAAGGTAGAAAAAGACCAAGTTATGGTCGATGTTCAAACACCCGAGACGGAAGAAAAAACTGACCCTACGACCGATGTTGAGGCCACAAAAGCGTCAGAAAATCCAGAAGGCACTTTGGCTGACGATGAAGAAATTTATGGGGAAGATGAAGAGTATGGTGATGATGAGTATTTCGAAGAACTTACAAAAGAAGTTATGGAGCAACTAGCTAAAAAACGCACGGAAGAGATGGCCAAGTTTGAAAATGAACTAAAAGTGTCCAAGGCCAAGGTAAAGTTTGGGGACTTTGATGAAGTTAAGGCCATGGTCGTCACACTTCCGTTATTTTTCGAAGCTCAGCCAGGTCAACCAAATTCCATGGATGGGGATGTGTTTGATGAAATCGAATCCATGGTTCAGATGAGAGAACCAAAGCAAATCGAAGTGATTCGCGAAATCCCGAAGGCAGAGGTAGCTCAGCCTTAAATCGTGGTGCCAAATTTAGAGAAGAAAATGCCGGAGAAGGTGTGCTACAAAATGCCCACTAAGAAGATGGCTTCCCATCTTAAACCTCTATACGTGAGTGCTCATTTTGATGGGATTCCAGTGAGCAAAGTTCTAGTCGATACAAGGGCCATAGTGAACATCCTCCTAGCCTCGGTGATTAAGAAATTGAAGAAGAGTTCAGACGAACTAATCCCGACCGAGACAACGGTCAGTGGCTTTGTGGGAGATACCACAAGATCGAAGGGGATCATCCCACTCCAAGTCAGAGTAGGAGGAAAGGTCAGGGTGACAACCTTCTTCATGGTAGAAACAACGGCTCATTTTAGTGTGTTGTTGGGCCGAGATTGGATCCACAGAAGTATGTATGTCCCTTCCTCGCTTCATCAGACTCTTCAATTTTGGCACGAGGATGGGAGTGTGGAACTAGTTTAGGCCGACTCACGGCCTTTCATGGCTTCAGCCAATGCGGTAGAGGCCAGATTCTACGAGGATGATCTTGGTCCTCTTTATTTCACTGGGTCAAATAAGAACGGCCGACCTACGGGAGTCTCGGCCCAATAATTGATAGACTTGGGGGCACACGATGCCCAAGCAGATGGGGAGCGCCCCACGATGGCTGATTTATTCTCTCTCAATGAGTGATACAACCATTGAGGAAGAGAAGAGGGTTGTGGTGGAAGACACTTTGAGATGACTATATGGTTTTTGGGCCAAGAGAGAGGCCGAACATGGGTCCACGGCTCATTTGGTGGAATTCCTCCATGAAGGTCCTGAAGATGATGCACTTGAACTCGAGGAGGTCGAGTTGGCACCAACTGAGATGGATGATTCAAAGGTGGAAGTCCAAGATCCACTATTAGAGATCAACCTAGGAACAGAAGACAACCATTGGCCAATATTAGTGGCCTAATGGAGCCAGAGCTTCGGACCAAGATGGAAGAGCTTTTGAGAGAGTTCAAGGATTGCTTTGCCTGGGATTACACCGAGATGCCTGGATTGAGTCGTGACTTGGTCGAGCATCGCTTACCAACAACGGAGGATTTCAAGCCCTTCAAGCAGCCACCTTGCCGAATGTCTACCGAAGTAGAATTACAAGTTAAGGAAGAAATTGTAAGGCTTGTTAAAGCCAAATTTATTAGGCTAGCTAGGTATGTAGAATGGCTTCCAAATATTGTACCTGTAAAGAAAAAGACGGGAGCAATAAGAATTTGTGTTGATTTTCGTAATCTCAATCTTGCAACTCCTAAAGATGAATACCCCATGCCTATGGCTAACCTCTTAGTTGATGGGGCAGCCAAGCATGAGATCTTATCCTTCATGGATGGGCACGCAGGCTATAATCAAATTTTCATAGCCGAGGAGGTCTTCCACAAGACAGCCTTCAGATGTCCCGGTTCTATCGGAACGTTTGAGTATGTGGTGATGCATGCAGCCTCATATCGATGAGCGATGAATGCCATCTTCCACGACATGATCAGTCAAAAATTGGAAGTTTACATCGATGATGGAGTTGTGAAGTTGGAGTCAAGGCCAGGTCACTTGATTGATCTTCGGTCTGCTTTTGAGAGAATGCGAAAACATCAATTGAATATGAATCCAAAGAAGTGTGCCTTCGCGGTTTCAGCTGGAAACTTCCTAGGATGCTTGGTGCTCCAAAGGGGGATCGAAATAGACAAGAACAAAGCTAAGGCCATCATTGATGCACCACCCCCAAAAACTAAGAAAGGGTTGCAAAGCCTACTAGGCCAAATAAATTTCCTTAGAAGGTTTATAGCCAATTCAGCCGGGAAGGTCGAACCTTTCTCATCTTTGCTAAAACTCAAAGATGAAGAGAAATTTAGATGGGATGAAGTCCACCAAAAGGCTTTCGATTCTATCAAGGAATATATGACAAAACCACCTATGCTCATACCACCAAAACGAGGATGACCTTTGAAGCTTTATATCTCGGCCTTAGAAAATTCCATCGGAAGCCTTTTGGCTCAAGACAATGATGATAAGGAGGAGCAAGCGGTGTATTACCTTAGCCGGATTCTAACGGCCATTGAAAGGAAATATTCACCGATTGAAAAACTTTGCTTGGCTTTATATTTCACCGCGACCAAATTAAGGCACTACATGTTGCCTTCCATGGTTCATATGATTGCCAAGACTGATCTAATAAAATACATGCTTACTCGGCCAATTATTAGAGGTCGAACAGGAAAATGGACGATGGCCTTGGCTGAGTTTACCTTTCGTTACGTGCTACAATTGGCCGTCAAGGGGCAAGCTTTGGCTGATTTCTTGGCCGCTCACCCTTGCGTTGAAATAGAAGACATGGACTATTTTCCGGTCAACATGTTGAGTTTATTTCCGTGGCATCTCTTTTTCGACGGATCACGAACTTCAAACATGGGTGGAGCTGGCATCATCATAGAATCAAACCAAGGTTTCCAAACTCGCTATTCATTCCAGTTGGACTTTGATTGTTCCAACAATTAGGCCGAGTATGAGGCTTTGATCATCGAGTTGGAGATCGTGAAGAACTCAGAATAAACAATGTCGTGATTCTTGGGGATTCAATGTTGGTTTTGGAACAACTATCTGGGGATTACAAGGTGACCAGCCGAGCCTTGCTCGGCTATCATGCTTTGGCTAGCCAAATGATCAAGGATTTGGATGAAGTGATACTTACTCACCTACTGAGGGAACATAATTCTCAGGCCAACGTCATGGCCCAACTAGCCTCAGGAGTTCAAATCTCCAAAGGGTTATCTGAAGAACTTTTTAAGGTAGAGAAACGATCTCTTTCTTCCATTTTTGAAAGAAGGATTTCACCGGAAGTCATGGTGCTAACCGTAACGCCGGATGATTGGAGGCATGAAATCATATCATATCTGAAAGCCCCAAACGGGCCACATAGCCAACAAGTTTGGCGAAGGGCTCGATATTACGTGATAAGGGATGAGATACTCTTCCGCATAGGCTCTGACGACTTACTCATGAAGTGTTTGGGCAAGAAAGAACAACTTATAGCCATGACTGAAGTCCATGATGGCATATGCGGAGCTTATCAAGCTGGCATCAAGATGAGATGGCTTTTGAGGAGATATGGCTATTATTGGCCAACTATTCTCAAAGATTGTATCGAATATGCCAAGGGGTGCCAAGATTGTCAAAGGCATGGTCCGATTCAACATGTTCCGGCAGAACCTATGAATCCCATTGTAAAGGTATGGCCTTTCAAAGGTTGGACAATGGATGTGATCGGTCAAATTCACACAGAGTCATCCAAAGGCCACAAGTACATCTTGGTGGCCACCGACTTCTTCAAGAAGTGGGTGGAGGCCGTCCCGCTAAAGAAAGTAACCCAAGCTGAGGTGTTAGAATTCATCGAGAAGACTATCATTCACCGATTTGGTCTACCCAACTCCATCATGACTGATTGAGGAACGGCTTTTATGGTGGAGGCTGTCCAAGCAGCCGTAAGAAATTGGGGAGTTAGAATAGTTTCCACTCCATACAATCCTCAATCGAATGGCCAAGCTGAGGCCAGCAATAAAGTTATAAAGGGAATTTTGGGAAAAACGATTGAGAATAATCCCAAAGAATGGCATTCCCTTCTTTCTAATACTCTATGGGCATATCGGACCTCAAGAAGGTCTGGCACCGGAACGATACCATTCGCACTCTCATATGGTCATGATGCCGTTCTTCCCCTCAAGATATCCGTGGGATCATTGAGGATGGCCCGTCATGGCGAGTAGAGTAAGGATGAGTACAACCAAGTCATGGCGCAAGAGTTGGATGATCTTGACGAAGTGAGGTTGGATGCCTTGGACAAGCTCAAAGCACAAAAAGAAACGGTGGCCCGAGCATATGACAAAAGAACTAAGGCCAAAGGTTTCGGAGTTGGGGATTTGGTGTGGAAGACCATCCTTCTAATTGGATTTAAGGATCCTAAGTTTGGCAAGTGGTCTCCAACTTGGAAGGCCCATTCCTCATCCACCAAATTTTAGGGAAAGGAGCCTATAAGCTGAGTGACCAAAATGGGCGAGTCCATGATGCACCAATTAATGGCCGATTTCTGAAGAAATATTACCCTACGACTTGGGAGATGGTGGAGAAGTAATCTACCATAACATTTGGGTTGGGTAAGATTAGGTTGTTACATGAATAAGACGTTTGAAGTAAAGTGAAAAAGATCAACCAGAGCAACATCGTATATATAGATATGTCAGATAAGCTCTCTACTAAATAGGCTAAGTAATGGCCAAAACATCCATTGAACTGAAGAAAAGCTAGCTCTATCATATATGACAACAAAAAAGGTGAGTCTGGCTGAATACAAGAAAGAAAAAAAAAAAAAAAAGGCCAACTAATGGCCTAATACACATGTAAACATCAAGAAACAGCTACGAAGAGCAATCCTGAAGCACTCACGTGCGCTCTCTCTAGCAGATAAGGCAGATATGATGGGTAGGTTCCTCGCCTCAAACAATTTCACTGCAACTGAGTCCTGGCGAAGCTGAGCCTCAAGAGGCCCATAGCTCCGAATATCCTCGGAGACCTCGGCCAGAATGGCAACCTTCATTTCCTAAAGTTGCCTAATCTGCTCGTCAATACTCTCAACCTCATGCCGCTTCTTATGGCTAAGCTAGACCTTCGGCCTAATAATGTCGAGGCAATTTGCCACTGTAAGGCCTCACCTACCTTAGATGAAGTTGAGATTCCAAGATTACCTGATGATTTGGAATATGGGACGGGTCATCAATGACTCTGCAATCAACCTCACGATTTCCTGATGGCTTGATGACTTGTTGAGTCCCGGTCATGACAACATCTGGGTTGGTGGAAAGGTTGGCACCGATAACCTCTGTCTGAATTCACCAAACAAAATTTTAAAAAAAAATCTAAGTATGGAAATTAGACCGAGATGGCCCAAAGAAGCTTACCTCAACTTCAGCCTTAGAAGTAGCGGTCTGTCCACCAACTTTAGTCTCAAATATGGGATCGAAATTCCTATATTTAAACCACAAGTTAAGAAAATACTAGGAATTAAAGCAGAAAATATAGTGAAAATGAAACTTATCGAAATGGCCGAAGAAGAAACGGCTGAGTGGGTGGCCATGGTCAAGTGAGTGGGATTAGGTTGCTCTACTATCCTACTCGAGCCCTGGGGGCAATGGGTTTCTTGGGATCTTTCTCGATCAAGCAAGAATGATGTCATCGGCTGGTGGAATCTCAACATCGCAGCAGGAGGAAGTCCAACAAAAGTTGGCTTACCTTGGGTGGAGGGAAGTGGCCTCTTCTCACCCTGACTATGACTAGAGTCAGCTCTCACCTCTTTTGTGGCTGCAAGAGGTGAAGATGTTGGTAGACTAATAAGACTAGCATATAAAATATAAAGTGATGACTAAAAGTTTACCTTACTTAAAACTGTAATAAGTGGAAGAGCAAGCGCAACCCCAGAAGATCTTCTCCATATGGACCTCAGAAGGTTGGGAAAACCAAGTGGCTGATATTTTCCCCCACAAGCCTTAAAGGATTCGGTGAAGCCAAATTCGGGGTCGCGAGTCTGGAAGTTAAAAACTTTGACCAGCTCACGATTAAAGTTCACCACGGAATTCACCTCGCTTGCTTTCTTAAAAGATACTCTCCATGAGGAAAAATAATTGTGGGAGTCAACCATGGGAGATGGAACACCCTAAATAAAACTCATCTGACGACCAATGGTAGCAGGATAGTAAACCTTGCAGCCACAAGGGTAATGACTCCCTTTGTTCAATGCAAGACCATAAGGAAGATCTCGACTGATTAAGATACTTGCCCAATGTTCTCGTCGTTCTTCCTTGGTCTCCAGTGTGGGGACGTTGGCATGGTGCAAGGCCAAATAACCCAGGTAACGATGATCTAAGCACATGGATAAGTCAATGGGTGACATTTGTGAACATCTGTAGAAAAATCGAAAGCAATCCTCAACATGGTGTTTAGGCAAGGGGAGGTTAGCAATCGATTTTCCTAGAAGTAAGTCACCCCGGAATGTGACGTTGGCTGGACCCAACTTTGGGAAGTAAACTTGGAGCCACAGCTGAAAAAGCCAAATCGGGCCTGAAGGGTTGCATGACATGGGTTTGGGCAAAACAATATCACAAAGGCATCTGTAAAGGTAGGCCAGAAATATGGGACCCAAGGCCACTGCTTGGCCATCTACAAGAGCTTCAGCCAAAGGTTGGACTTCTTTGGTGACTTGGCTAGATTTTGAGCAAGTCAAGAATTTGCATAGCCACATCTGAAGAAAGGCTACATGCTCTGTGGAAGATATATCATTTGTTGAACCTATCGGAGCACTAGAGGATGACCCGGACTAACCAAAGTGGGTCTTGATCCAATTGTTGAAATTATTTTTGGGTTTGTCGTAGTCTGTTTTCGAAAGAGGTTCCGGAAGGTCGGTTGCTGAATAAACCAGACCATGTGGACGAAGGCCGGCAATAGCAGCCAGGTCAAATAGAGTGGGGGTCATCATCCTGAACCGTAACCTCATGCAATTAACGTAGGATGACCAAAAACATAGGCCTACAATGATGAGTGAGCGATCACAAGGAAAGTCCCCGGAGGCGAAAAGAGCCAAGACATCATAGATCCCGCTTTTTTGCCAAGAAGTCTTCAATTTTGGTTCCAAAGCTTTGTACCAATCAACCAAATTTTCTTAGGATCAACGTCAGCCTCTGGTTTGGGTTTCTTGGCTTTGGACTTCTTCTTAGCCACATAGTCAACCTCAGAAGTTTTGCATGGCCAACCTTTGAAAGGTCGAAGAGCTTCCCAAGTTGATTTCCAATCGAACTTCATGGTGAAAGGCGGAGGATCATCACTTTGTTCGGCCCAAATCCTCACCACTTCATCTGGAGGTTGAAGTGGGTACAAGGGGCCAAGAACGTATCTTGGGACATCACCTTGTAATTTGATGGCGCAGGCTTCCTCAGGTTGTTGTTCACTTTCATCCATGGCCTTTTTCAACTCTGGATCCATCCTACAAACACAAATATTTTTTGAATCAAGAAAAATATAGTAGCAAAAAAGCAAAAATTTGCCAAGAACATGAAGAACATTCAAACATTCAAAAGTTTTAAAAAACGAGCTTCCAATGGCCACCATTCATCAAAATCACAACAATGTGTCAAAAAAAAAGAAGAGTTCAACATACTTGAAAACTCGCAAAATAAAGGATTTTGTGGTGATTTGAATGGTTCTTTGGCCTATCAAATGGCGAATCTTGGAAGCAAAGTTTAGGTTTGGTGGGAGAAAGTTTTCTAAGGATAATGGCAATGGAGTTTTGAGCAGGGAGAAATGTTTGGAGCCAAATTGGTATTTATAATGCCTAGGTTTTCTAATGGAAATGAAGTTCAAAGGTCTCTCAAGAATTGATTAGGGTATCTTCTTAACCATCAATTTAACTCAAACACCATAAATTGCTACAGCCAAGCATGAAGTTGAAACATTCGGAGAAAACTAAAAGTCGTGAGAATTTTGATTCACTTACCCTTTCACCAATTGAAGGCCAAGGAATCAAGGGGGCAATGTTTGGATGTGGTCACCAAATTCCAGCCAAGTCAAGGAGACAAAGTTCCAAGAGGCCTAGCCAAGTAAGAAAATGCAACAAAAAAATGGCAATAAATAAATAAATAAATCCAACTAGTTGGGATAAAGGATCAGCCAAGTGAAAAATCAAATTGGAACTTTTACCAGTTTATTTCAACAAGTGGCTAGATCTACTTGCAAATTGCTGCAGGTAAGGTTCGTGGCTGATTTGGAATTGGTTGGAGAAGGCAATGGCTGGAGTCTTATGTTGAGTGGCTTGAAATTTAGTTGGCTGGAAGGGTATTAAAGAAGCCAACGTTGTTACTTGGGTTGGAATTGAATGGTTGGCCAAATATGTATATACTGATGGAGATGGTGATTGGTCAATGACCATTCCCAAAACAAATAAAATATTTTAATATGTACATTAGTCAATGACCTTGCCCAAATGAAGTGTACTAATGTAATGGCCAAAGAGTTGGCTGGAGAAGTGTGGCTGAGAAGATAGCAGCTGGAGGGATGCGTGTTTGACAAGCCAAAGTGAGCTGGATTGGTCATAATGTGTTTTGAATTCCTGACCTGAGATAAGGCATGTTAAATAGCATTCTGACATAAAGAATTTGTGATATTAAAATATTAATTGGCGAACCAAATGGCCATTTGCCCAACCAGACTTGTTTGCCCATAATATGGGCTAGAAAAGATTATTGATCCATGCAAATACGTTGTGGAGGCCATAACAGTTTGGTAGATTGGATAAAAATGGAAGGCCAACTAAGTGGCCTACAAACTCCCTTTCTCTATCTAAATATATTTGTATATGACAATATTGGCATCTTAACATATAATTATTTTGTGTATATATATATATATATATATATATATTGAAAACTAAGAAGTCATGTAGACCTTAGCCAAGTTTCTTGGATGGACTCATTGCAATCAAAGAGAGTGATATCAATCTGGAACATCCCTAAGGAGGAGAGAATCAATTGATCAGATTTGCAATCCAATGATCTCATTCGAATCAATTCCACGAATTTAGGAAGCCACACAAAGAAAGATTTTGAATGAAGTTGACCTTTGGCCATTTAATGGTCAGCTTATGGGCTGATGAATGGCCCTATATAAACTACATCAGACAAAGAGCAAAGGGACCTCGAGATCAGACGCAAAAACCTACTTTTTGTCTTTCAATTTTCTATCCCTGGACTAGGTTTTTATTTTCCAAGCAAGTAGACTAGATCAGTTCTTCACTTTCGTTAGTGTAAGTTAAATTTCTTGTATTTTCCATTACATTGTTTTAAGATTCAATTTTATCGCTTTATTGTTAATTGTTATCGAATTTGCTTTAAGGTTAATTTAATTTCAAATTGCTTTATTTTATTGCCTTTATCATTTATATCGTTCTTATTTCGTTTTTCGCTTAATTTCAGTTTATCTATCGCTTTGATTTACTTTATCGCACTTCAATTCTCTTCTTTAAGTTTAATCTCATATTTTAATTTAGTTTGCATCGTTATCATTAAAAATCTCAAAAATACTAAAATACCTATACGAAACCTAATCATCCTCGACCTCGAGGAAGTGAAAGAACCTAGGCCAAGAGGAGGTTCCTTGCTTGGCCGATCAATCGGCTGGTTAGAAGTCAGAAGCGCGAACACAACAATCCAACATTTTCCATTCAAGTAAGTTAGTAGCTTGGTGGAGGCACGCCTACACAATCTAAAAGAAGAAGGACCAAAAAAACTCCTTTAATCGGCCTACCCGGCCGAAAAGAGGGAATATGAAACTGACTTTATAAACACACCGTATCCAACACGAAATAGACTTTATAAATATACCCTATTATTGCCAGCAATCCTTTTTTGGGTTTACTTAATATCTTATTTTCAATTTTACCCTTTAGTGTTGAATTCATAATTAAAAACCCAAAGCGAGCCATGTGAACTAATGTGGTGTTGAATTCAAATTAAAAAAACTCAAAGCGAGTCACGTGAACTCTCTGACATGTTCTCTTCCCACCACCAACTCTCAACACTAAACTCCCAAGTTCCCAACCCTCTCTCTCACTCTCTCGAGTTTCAAGCCTCGAACCCTCAAAACCCCCAAATTGTCTATGATTGAACAAAACGAAAATGCAAGCGGTTTCGAATTTGCACGATTCGAAGAACAAATTTGAATACAACTCTCTGCAAATTTAAGCTCTAAGCTCAAAGTCACTGGTTCAGGTAGCGATTTTGAATTCAATGACCCTAAAACTGTACGTAGCTTTAGATAATGAGAAGGAGAAGCTGAAAATGGAAGAGGAGGAAGGTGTTTAGAACGCCGACACCGATGGTGATTGCGAGAAGAATGAAGATGAAGACGATTTCTCTTTCGCCTGCACCAACTCCGACGGATCGTCGATTTCCACCGACGATGTATTCTAAAATGGCCAGATCCATCCGGTGTTCCCGATTTTCAACCGGGACCTCTTGTTCGCCAACGCCGACGACGGTAATTCTTCCAAAGCAAGAGCCAGATGGGTTGCTGCTTCCTCCTCCTCTCAGCAGCCGTCATTGAATAAGCTCTTTTTCGAAAGCGGGATACGCCGACCTCGGCAATGTCGTTTTACAACTCAGGAGGTGGACTCAGGTCCTGATCCATGAGATCAACTAGCTTCTGAGTTTGATCATCAACACCTTCTATAGCAACAAGGAGATCTTTCTCTGTGAGCTCATTAGTAATGCCTCTGATGTATGTATTTTCATCTTTTTATTTTTATCCAAATTTCCCATTTCTAAATTTTCTAGTAATTATTGTATGAATCTTTGTGTTTTCTTTTTGTGTTTGGCTTGTGAATGTTTTAAATTCAACGAGTTAGTTGGTATGCTTCGGTTAAAATCTAAACATGTTAAATTTTTATGTTGTGGTTTATGATCATTTCAATATTGAGGGAAACTAATTTATTTGTTCTTTAGTCGTCGTTACTTTTTTAGTTAAAAGTTTGAGAATATTAGGAGTTTTTGACTTAGTTGTTCTCTTATGGCTTAAAAACACTAGATAAGGTTTGCTGGAGACATTTTATGGAGTCTAGAGAAGAATCCAGATAAGGTTTTTTAATCGTTTCCTTTCGTTTTAATTTTTGAAGGATAGTAGCCTCCGATCATGCTTAGGGCTATGAAATTACAGTTAACTTGAACTAATTATACGATGGTTCCATTTTGTGTGTATGATCCATCAATTGTGGGAAACTATTTATACTGGTGCAGGTCCTTCAGGCAATGATTCAGATGATGTTCTTGTGCCTACTGGAAATATGACAGTTGTGAAACGAACATCACTATTCTTTCTTAATAGGTGCTTTCGATAGAGAGGAAACATAAAATTTGAATATAGCATGGGTCCCTTTTTCGCTTATTAATATTTTTGTTTAGTCGTGTTTTTTTGGGTTAAAATTTTAGTTCCATGATGTTGAGCAATTCAAGAGCTACTTGGCCAATACTGCTTATGTGGCAAATCAGAATTATATTACCGGAGTTGTGATTGTTGTTGAAAGAATTACGTGTGGCTTGATCCCTCAGTAAGGGTACCTAGGTAGCCTAGGGTCTTACTTAGGTGCAGCCGCGGACTAAAGTTCATTTCTAGAACTTAAATTTGGTCTTTGGGACCTAGTCTGTCTTCTGTTGTTTTAATGTGTTGGTTTTGAATTTGTCGTTGGTTTTGAAGCTCAGTTGAAACCGAGGCGTGATAAAATGGTTGCGCATTTCCAATTTGACTAAGGGAGAGTTGTTTAAATGTGTTCTAGTTAAGACAGGTTTGCAATCCGTTTTGGGATTATTGTACGGTTTGGGCTGAGGCCTTAAACTACTTGCGTTTGTGTTAGGATGTTATACATCACATGATGGATATTGGGGAAGTTACTTTATGTTGATTACAGTGGACAATCATAAAATGGTTTGAATTCATTATTTGCATTGTTTGGAGTATTATTTGACTTAAGAGCTTTGTTGGTGGTTTTGTTTCGGATTATTTGAAGGCCGGAGGCCGTTTATGTGAATTGCGTGTTATTATATTATGCATGCTACCAGTTGTGGTTATTAAATTGTGAATTTTGAACAGGTTGAAATTTTGGAGAAAGTCCAATTTACAGGGAAGACTCTGCTGAAAATTCGGCAGAAAGCCTCGTGTGACAGGACCCGACCCAATTTTCGCTTTGGAATCCGAGCCGAATCCTGTGCGTGTCCGACACCTGGCGAATGTCGGGCACGAATGACCTTTTTACCCTTCTCGTTTCAAATTCTTTTTAAAAGTTCCCTTAGACTTCTGCCGAAAATTCGGCAGAGTCTCCCTTGTATTTTGACCAAACCCAAAATCCTTCACCCGTCAAACAGTCTCAAAAAACACACCAACTGCCAGACTAACTCAAACAACAGGTCTCAACTCCAGTTTCTCATGTTCAACTAGATATCAGAGCATTTCTATACAAATTTACAGAACTAAAAGAAATTTACAACGAGATCCTACACTTTGGTGGTGGGGCGAAAGCTGGGAAGATGGCCCGAGTGGTTTCCTTCGTACTTCTACGGCCTGGGGGCGAAAAACAAGGTTAAAATTGTGAGTGGACAAAAAATAATGTTTGTGAAAAAGATTTAGAACATAATAACCCCCGTTTTAAATACATAGGGATATAAAAGCTATGATTTGATCATAATCAAACTCGAGACATTCAAATAAACATAGATAAATATAATTATATAAATGCTCACGTAATTGAACAAGGATATATTGGTATAACACATGTATAAGTATCGAAGGTACTGATATAAATGAGTGAAACAATAACTGCATTAAAAAGCTTAAAAATCCTTTAAAACTGCCACCTAATTGTACCCCTGTAATAATCGTCAATTCCCTGGCAGGTCTCGGGCGTCACGCAGGCTACCCGAGCCGCAAACTGGCGAAATCAAGGGACTATGATCAGCCTGATCCGCCGGCAGGTCTCGATGACACCAAGTCGACTCGAGCCGCTCTGGCAGGATGCAGGGGACCGTAGTCAGCCTGATCCGCAATCCTGGCAGGTCTCGGGGACACAGAGTCAGCCGAGCCGCAATCCCGGCAGGTCTCGGGACACCAAGTCTGCCGAGCCGCAAATCCTGGCACTCACGGTCCGAGCGTCCCCGAAACTCGTGAGGCGAAGTCAAGTGCACTGACATAAACTGAAATCAGACTGGATGTCCGTAGACATCGGCCCAACTCTGGGTAATCACCAAATAGAGGGTGGGTACATGGTGGTCTAAAATAACTATCTCTGATAAAATCTGATATCCTCTGTACTCTGGTAAATCTGAGCTAAACTACTATTTTTGTCTCAAAAAACCTCAAATCTGTTGCTTGGCTAATTTTTATAAAAATAAAGATATTTTCACAATAAAATTCATGCTATAACACTTATTCAAGATCAAATATAAATTATAATTATAAAATCTTTTAAGAAAGAAAAGTCCACTCACTGCTGGTTCGAGCTAGCTAGACCCTTCGAAGGTCCCTCCTGCGGTTCGGTCGGACCCCTGGTGCCTGCTTATACATGAGTAATAAATTAATAAACTGCTGGATAAAAAGAATTTAAATTAAACACCCTGCCCCCGGCTCCTAGAAATACGTGTTCTCATTCCAAGTTACTCCTATGCCCACATTAGCCCCTTCAGACACTTAGACCAGTTTTGGAATACCCGACGCTCAGCTAAGCGATAAACTGCCAAATCGGCCGATCCGGGACCCCGTGGGTCTGTGGTCTCCGATGGCCAATCTGGGCTTCTCTGAAGGTTTCTCACAAAGGAGGAACCATGTTCTGCGAATTTGGTCCGGAACGGACGGTCAGATTAGCCAAAATCGCGTTATCGCTTAAAATCCAAACCCTAGCCCCAGGGTTCGCGATTTCGGAGTATCCGGGACTCTGATTCGCAATCCGTCGAATCCTACACGATCCTAGAATCATGTAGTACGACATATCCAAAAATCAGCGCGATCCAACGATTGGACGACATTGCACCCAAGGATCGCGCGATATGAAAAATTCATTCGGGGCTCAAACGGACTCCGAATCGAGATCCGCGAAATCCTACGCGCTCGTGACGACACGAGGATCTCAAAACTGTCCAGAGTCGCTCCACCACCCTCGTCCACGCGCCGCCACACACGCAGGTAGATTCGTGTGTCCAAAGCGATTATGGTTCGTCGAAAAATCTCAGAACCAAGACTCCAAACTCCTATCCTAGGTAAAACACCCCATTTAGAGTCACTTTTGTTCTTGGAAATACCCCAAAAAGTGGCCGGAAATGGCCGATCACAGCGGCCGAAGTTCGGCCGATTTTCAAATTGAAAATCGAGTGATCTAGAGGTGAAATCGATCAAAACCCAGCCAACCATCAGTTAGAGCACGAAAAATAGCTAGAAATCGATACCTCACACGACTGATTTGGTGGCCGGATGAGGGAGAAACTGAGGTTGGAAAATCTGCCAAAACTGCTGCATTTTCCAGCAGTTTCCGGCGGCTCCAGACAGCAGCAGGGGCGGCGGACGGGCTGGGGTTGATGGCGGGAGCTGGCCGGTGCTGCTGGGTCCGGTCCGGAGGGTCAGGGTGGCGTGAGGTGGCGTTGGGGTGGCTTGGAAGGTGGCTGCCCGACTGGTTTTCTCAAACTGTCGGGAGGGAGAGAGAGAGAGAGAGAGAGAGAGAGAGAGAGAGAGAGAGAGAGAAGAAAACAGGTTTTAAAAAAAAACTGATCTCCCAAATTCCCATTTTGCCCTCGTGAGTATTTTGGTCGTAATTTTTTCGTTACAACTCCGATTCGGGTCTACTCCGTATCTACGGACTCGTTTCGCCGTGCTATACGCAACGGCGCAAGCGGAATTCCCAAATTCTTTCTCGATCAAAAAGTCAACTTTTTCTCTATTAAATTATGTGAGGGAAAAATTGTCTTTTGTGTTCAATAAAGAAATCCTAATTTTTAGATATTTTGGTTTGGGTTATTACATCGTGCCCCTATTTCTTTTTGGGAAAGGAGGCTATAGTTTTAGTAAGTGGGCCCGGCATCAGGGCGATGTCAAAAATTCCACAGGATTCGTTCCGGGTTCTGAGGAATTTGGGGCGGGTCCTGTCATAAATCATGTGGTACCTCATAAATCCAGTTCTCCAAGTATTTTAATGTTTAAAAAAAAAAAAAGTTATTATAGTTTGTTTATTTCAAGATACAACTAGCACTGCTCAATTCAACTCAACATATTGACCACTGTGAAAAATTGTCGTCTCAAACGATGCTCACCTATACAAAGGTTTAATGAACCTCTCAGAATTCTAGTCTGTTACATAAGGTAATTTAAAACTTAGATATGCTAAATAAGAGAAGACTGCATAATTGAAGGAGTTGCACAAACTATCAACGAGATGAAGTGAAGCTAACAAGGTAGGAATCCCAAAAAAGCATCAATTCTCAATGCTAAGCTTCTGATTGAAAATTCATATTGGCTTATTCCATCCTGCACACAACATAAGACAGCAGTTGAAATAGTCGCGTAAGTTGTGTCAATAAGAATCAAACCATTATAACAAAGCTAGGTCTAATCCGCTTGTAGCTCTTGAGGTGAAAATGTCATGCGAACCTGGCCAATAATAACGCAATACTTTTGATCAGCTCCAAATCCTGTGTCAAGACCCCAAATTTGAGTTGACTACTTTTGATCAGGTAGGTCTAATCAGTCTATTTGAACGTACTTATTGATTGCTAATGTAATTACTGACTGATTGATTGCTAATGTAATTACTTATTGATTTGCAGTATGTTGTTCAAATGCATAGAATATGCAGGTCGTGCATCCATGTATACATGTATATACTACATGAGTTGATTAATGCTCTGCAGTAGTTTAAATAGAAATGTATTCATAACAAAAGTACATGATGGATGAGAGAGAGAGAGAGAGAGAGAGAGAGAGAAAAAAAAAAGTGATGAATCTATTGGCAAATGTATGGCTAGAAAAGATAGTGATGGCAACTTACTAATATCAATCGTGAGAAGAGCATCATTAACTTTTCAAGCATTTATGTGTAGACGTTTGAGGAGGGGCGTTTTTAACAGAGGTCGCAAAAATTTAGCTGCTCTTTTGAGAATAACAGTTTTTATTGAACTTTTCAACAATAGCGAAAAATAAGAGGGTGTAAGGCCTAAGTAGGAAATCAAAGTGGTTACCCTCCAAATCAAAAGTCCTATGCATCCCCATTGTTCGCTACTGTTGAAAGATTTGATAAAAACTGCAGTTGTTAAAAAGAGGGAGAAAATCTTCACAAGTTTTGTTAAAAACCATTTGGAAAGAGCATAGCTTTTGCGGCAGACAGATTTTTGGTGAGAGCTTCCACTTGCATCAGCTGAATTGTGAGAATTGTGAGGAGAAGTAGCTTTTGTGCTGATGTTGATGGAATGGTTCATCATCATGATTTGGTTGAGTTCCACGTCTTGCTTGTACATCAAACGGAACCCACACTTCTTTATACCCGAGCAATATATTACGTCTGGGTAAAGGTCATCAAAAGAAGCATGGAATGAAATCTTCATCTGACTGCATTCTTTGTCGACTACATAATGATATACACAAGATACCCAAAGGTGAGGTGACACAAGGCCTTTCACCATGACCCTACTAAACACAGAGGCACTTTCTCCTAGGCGACATTCAATTTGAAAATAGGGAGAAAGGTCATCAGGTGGATTTGGGTGATCCACAGGGGCACCCTCTTCAAAGACAGCACAAAAAGCAATCCAAATCCACGTGGTACATGGAGGTAGCTCCACAATTAAGGAATCTCCTACACTTTGATTATTGAACCACTCTGGAATTCTACTTCCAGGTGTTACAATTTGGAAAGCGAGAATATTCCAACGAGGTACCTATACCATGTATAGGTTAGTAACTTGAGTATTTATTTATTAATATAGCAAACAAAGAGAGACAGAGAGACAGAGAGTGAACCTGAAGGAATCTCCAACCCAGAGCAATCCAGAGCATTCCAAGTATTATACTATCATCGCAGCCATCATTCTCAACCAATCCATAGCAATTCAAACAACTCAACGAAACACAACTTCTTCCTTCTTTTATGCTCAACTTTGGCAATGTTGTTAAGGAAGTGCAATCGTCTGTGTTCATGTAAATACCGCAGAAGCGTTCATTATCAACCAATCCAAAGCGGAAATGGGGCAATTGTTGAAGCCTCTGGCACCCATTCACCGAAAATAACCAAAGCTTAGGAAGACATCCAATGCTTGCAGGAAGGCTAACAAAATTGTTTCGACTAAGGTCTAATTGTTCTAAAGAGGACAAGCAGCCAATATCAACGGGAATTTCCCCTTCACAAAGACCACAATCACTCAGATCCAAAAGCTTCAAAGACCATAAATCATGTACCGAACTCAACACAAAAGCCTTTCTTTGGAGGCCCCGCCAAAACCTTGATTTGTGACTAAATGAGTTTCCACTCGCAGAGAGCAATTCAAGAGACTTCAAATTACAAATTTCGCTCGGAAGACCCAAGAGATTTTCACAATAGTCTACTTTCAGATAAGTAAGGCCAACAAGACGTCCAATTGATGAAGGTAATTTCTCAATGGACGTCCCATTCAACCAAAGCATTCTCAAATTTTCCATTTGTCCTGAAAATTCTGGAATCTTTTTCAGTTTTGAGCAACACTGAAGATTTAAATATATAAGAGAATCCATTTCTACCTCCCTTGGAAGGCTCTCAACACTTTTGCATCCACGTAGTATTAAATGTTCAAGCCATTTGAGATTTGCGACGGACGGGTGAATCTCAACTAAATTCTCACACCTTCCAAGATTCAACACCTTGAGTTTTGGAATGCCAGTGAAAATTGGGGTTGTTACCAAGTTTTGAGAGCCACTAAGGTCCATGTATTTCAAATTGGGCAAGTCCTGTACAATATTACATGAAAAATAGTAGAATATATAATTAGCAACCAGAAAACTTAAACTCTTACTCTTTTCTTTCAAAAAATTCGTAAGATGGCATATGGTCAGTAATCTTATAATTCTTTCATCCCAGAGCCCAACTAGTTTGCTGTGCTTCATCTCAAGTGAAACAAGTTTATTCGGTTGAAAATTAGATGGGAGATATTTGGAAGAATACCAATTCCATTTCAGAATTCTTAAGGAATTAGGAAGAATTCTGGGGATTGACATTGAGGAAATGATCACATTATCAACTTCAAGAAATTTCAGGTTAATCATCTTAGAGAATGCTTCACAATTCCAATCCGCCTTTTCAAGTTCTGCCATGCTTAAGGCGATGCCTTGAATTTTGTTAGTTGCCTGTAATAAAGAATAGAAAAAGGAAAAGTTAATTCCATATTTAAGTCTAATATTGAGTTAAAAAGAAATCATATTTTCTTTTTTTAAAAAAAATTGGTATTTTCTACATAACTTCTTACCATATTGTTTATTAATACATGAATGATGTCATTAGGATGACATAATCGACTGCGTCTACCAGGCTCTTCAGGAGACTCTTGACGAACAATTTCAAATGCCATTTCTTGTATCAAATCATGCATCCCAACAATGTAACCGTTGTTTGAAATATCAATAGTTAAGAGCGACTTCTCAACCAGAGCATTTATCCCACCACAACGGTCACAACTGTTTAGTATTCCAATTACTTTATTCTTGTCCTTCCCCTTAAGGAAAAATGCAACATCAAGAAATATATTCTTGTTCATCTCATCGAGTCTATCAAAACTGATTTTGAGCAAATTGAAGATTTCTGTCTCAAGAATTTTCCGTAGCTTATCCAATTCATTTTCCCATTCATCTCGATCTCTCTTATACAAAGAGCATCCCAAAATTTTAAGAGCTAATGGAAGGCCTCCAGCATAATTTACAAAGTACTGAGACAATTCCCAAAAACCTTCCTCAGGCTCAAATTTTTTAAAGGCGTTCAGACTAAAGAGCTCAAGAGCCTCAACATCTCCTAATCCCTCTACCTTATATGATATCTCCATATCATGCTTTTTAACCAACCGTTCATCTCTAGTTGTAATGATGATGATACTCCCCTTACCAAACCAATCCTTTTCCTTAGCAAATTTCTCTAGTTGGCTTGATGCATTCACATCATCAAGAATGAGAAGAACCTTTTTATTACATAAGCAATTCTTAATGAAATGGGTCCCCCAGTCTTCATTCAAAACTTGAGTAATTTGTTTCTTCAAGATAGGGAAAAGAAGCTGTCTTTGTAGATCAACAAGACGATTACCTTCAGAAGCCTCTCTAACATTAGCAAGAAAGCAGGGAACTTCAAAATGAAAAGAAATGCTTTCATAAACAAGCCTAGCAATGGTTGTCTTGCCAATGCCTCCCATCCCCCATATCCCTACAAAGCGAACATCATCTGTAGGATCTAAAAGCAAATCCATTTGCTCACGTGTAAACTTAATTCCCACTAACTCTGTTGAATCTAACAATTTGAATGTGCGATGCACTTTCCTCCACACCCATTCAACAATCTTTTCAATGAGCTTTCTTTCACACCTACAAGGAAGAACAATGATTAAGTCAAAAGTATAAGCCATAGATATAACAAGGTCTAAAGGTACATCAAACTGAAAATTGACTTACGAAAAACCCAAGTATATATGGGTCGTAATTAAGACATATGGAGAAGTTGCTTACTGATTCTTTGAATCTATCCCAGATAAATTGGCAACTTCTGTTAAAGCATCTCTCCAGCACTTCACCTTATCGATGTCTTCCCTAAACCTTTTCTCATGCTCAGCAAAGGCGTCAGCAAAACTGCCGCTTTTTTTTCGCACATCAGAGGGATCCACATTATAAAACACAGGTAGAACTGTGCCGTTGGATTTCATGCATTGGAGAATCTTTGTAAGTTCATCCAAGCACCAGGAAGAAGAAGCATAGTTTGGCGAGAGAACAACTATTGCAAGCCTTGATTCTTGGATTGCTTTGAAGAGCTCAAAAGAAATAGTTGTCCCTCTTTCAAGCTTTGGATCATCCATGAATGTTTTGATGCACCTGTTCTGCAATTCGTGGTATAAATGGGATAAAATGCCATTTCGAGTGTCTACACCCGTGAAGCTCAAAAACACATCGTAGTTCCATTGAGGAGGAGCCGACTGATCAACTGAAGGATGAAAAGCAGAGGCTCTTTGGGTGCTCAACGCCATTGGAAATTTACTGCTTCTGCTGTAAACACTACTCAATGAAATGAAACAAGAACTTCGCTAATTAAATATTCAACAATTCAAACACTCAACTGAATAAATACGAAGGCATATAATGCAGCAGAACAAGTTTCAGAGCAACTGGGGAAATATAGATATAGTCAAACATGGATTTTGTCATGGTGTTAATTTGGATCATCTAAGCAAACATGTCAATGTGGACCAAATATCTAAGCAAACATGTCAATTTGGACATCAAATATCTACTTCCATTTCAGCAGAGAGAAATTCAACATTAATGTTACCTGAACAACGCAATTATGAAAATGGAGACGAAGCAAGGCAGCAGAATTGGTAAGACAACAACTACAAGACCAGCAAGCCAACAAGAAACTCATAAAAAATACAAGATCAGCAAGAAGCAAAGCTGACAGCCTCAGAAAAGAGATGCAGAGAGAGAGAGAGGGAGAGAGATAAGTAGTGGCGAACAGAGAGAGGTGTAGAGTACACGGTTTTTATGGTCAGCTATCTCCAACGTCTCTAATGGGAGTCCAAGTGTTGTTGCGTGGAGTCATTTCTTTTGCTTTCCAATGAAGAGGAAGGAGGGTCTCATTTCATTTCCGACAAGTTCTTTTTATTTGAATGGTTGCTTTTCTTAAAGTCATAAATTCATGCGAAATTTTGCACACATACATCATGATGACGTATGATAATAGTCCGACGTTTAGGACAAATTTGTTCAATGTCAACAATAATTTACCTTGTGAGGCGTGGTCAACAATAATTTCATGTATATTAGTTTAAGATCAATGATGTAAGCCTGAATTTATGGGCTAGGAATTCTCGACTCTGAAATTTACCAGTTTGCCCAGCCACTGCACACTTGATGGTTAGATATAAAGAAGATGATAAGTGGCATGGATGAAACACAAAAATAGTAATTACCTTTGTTTGGGTAAAAATGGAAATCAATTCAACAATAGAAAAATGAAGAACCAAAAGACGCCGTGCAGAAGAAACTACACTGAAGAAAAGAAACCCACAAGGAAATTGTAGGAACAGATGGAAAAACAGAGAGAGGGGAAAGAAAAATAATGGAAGAGAGAACCGCGTAGTGAACACAGGGTTCTCTTTCCAGCCACACAACGACTCCAATGAGAAAGGGAACATACGAAATTTCATGAAAGTTCCCTCTTTGAAATGGGTTTTCTCTCTCTTTTGTGGAAATGATTTCCCTATCGTTTAACATAAGTTGTGTTAATAAGAACCAAGTCATTATAACAAAGCTAGCTAGGTCTAATGAGCTTTTAAATCTTGAGGTGCAAATTTCATGCCAACCTGGCCAATAAGCACAAAACTATTTTTGATAAGCTCCAAATCCTGCATCAAGACCCCAAATTTGAGTTGACTACTTTTGATCAGCTAAGTCTAATAAAAAACCATTCATTCTATCTGAACATACTTATTGATTGCTGAATGTAATTACTTCTTGAGTTGCAGTATGTTAACATATCCTTTGTTTAAATGCATAAAATATATGTTGACACGAGTCTTCTAATTAATCAAAGAGAATTATTTCCTTGATTAATTAAGAAATTTACTTTCCTATTCTATATAGTTGACAAATCATTGTATAATTAGGAGATACTATCCTAATTGATTGCTGTATCTATTTCCTTGTAAAGCATTCATGTAAACTCTTATATATACCTCATTATGGAGAAGAATAAAACCTAACCCAAAGTATTCAAACCATATTCATATTTTAGCATAGTATCAGGGGTGCGATGTGAAATTGCCACTTTGGTAGGGGCGTGATAGTTTGTCACGTTTATAGATGATTGCACATGCATGACTTGGGTTTCCCTTCTCAAAACTAAAGGGGAAGTGTTTGGGTCTAAATTCTGCGAGCCCAGTCCATTTATGCGGCCCACAAACATGAGCACAGCTTGGGCTTGATATTTAAAAGAAACTGAAGAGTAGCCCAAAATTAGAGAAGCCCCATGTCAGTTTTTGTCAGCCACCAAAGTTACCTTGAGTTTGGGCCAGTTCTCAGCACCCTCAGTCCATTTCTATCAAGACACCCATATACATAACATTTAGGCTTTTTATCTATAGGGAGTAGAAATAAACTAACACAGTTTTTGACTTCTAAAAATTCACACCGTTTGATCTCTACCCCAAAAGGGAAAAATCAGCATATCTTTTCTCGAAAGAGCCCCACGTGACTTTCTAAAATGGAAAAGTCAGAATTTTCAACTATCACAGAGAAGAGTTGGTAGGGAATTATTGAAGACAGGTCTTACAGACTTCTCCATTTTTTGCAGCCAAAGGGAAGATCAAAATCCTTTTTTGTATGCAAATAAATTCTGCAACAAAAATAGATGGCATTTTTAAGAGATAAATAGACTGCATTTTTCTGGGAGATAAGTAGGGAGAAAGGGAGTTGTTCATCAGGAAAAGCAAACTGACCATCATGGCAGATTGCATTCTTACAAAGGGCAATTAGAATATAAAAAGGGATTAGGTTTTCTTTTAGGAAAAGCAGGGAAGTGATCACCATAGGAACTAACTGTTGATGGTTCTTCTCTGTCAGAATAGATAACTTTCCCTTTTTTTTGACATTTAAAAAGAACGATCCTTTGAAAATATTTGCGAGATTCCTTTCATTACAAATTTCTGATTTCAGTTCAGTTCAGAGAAATAGTTCTACAAAGCGAGATTCCTTTCATTACAAATTTGGTTCAGCATAAACCAAATCAAGTAGAGTCCGGGTTTTAACAAATATGAAAACCTCAACAAATTTACAGAGAGCCTTGGTTAAGCAGAACAGGCACCATAGCACAGCTCCAGCTCAGTGATCATCAATAAAGCCACTTTTTCCCTCTCCAGACTGAAGAGGCCTCAATTATGCCCGTTCAGCAAGCCTTCCATGGCCCAAAATAAATTGAAACTCTGCCAACTCAAACGTTGGTATCGATTTCCAGCTGAAACTCATCAGTTGACGGTGTTGATGAGCCAATCCAGCATAGATACATCCAATCCAGCCCGGTCCAGAGGTAGTTATCTAGGCAGAAATCGAAGTCCAACATCTTGTTGTCTTGTTTCGGAGTTGTCATTTCATTTTTGAGTCTTGTAACAGCCAGTTTTGCCTAAAACAATTTGCTTTCTTTTTGTCTATTCTGGCCAGAACTACCCATTTTGTACTGTGAAAAATTATAAAGTCCTCACCAGTCGAGGCAAAGAAAAGAACTTACTTGGGAGATATTCCTCACCCAAATTCACAATCACTTACTTAGAAGTCAGTAACTTGGGGCGCAAGTTATCTATCTTTAAGAAGTCTGCTAGGGTTTTTCAATGCTAGCAGTGACACGCTCACACACAAAAGAAAATTGACTTGTTGACCATAAATGGTTTTCAAGCCAATGGGGAACTTTGCCCTACCATCACAAGATTAAATAAAAAACGGGTGAACAATTTGGCACGCCCAGTGGGACTTCTCCGTACACATACTCCTAGAAAAATCTTCTGGTATATAAATATTGGAAGTTCTAGCTAGAATCCACGCTTTGTCATGGAAAAAGATCAAGTAGCTCTCCAAGAAGGACTTGAGTCATAGGAAAGCAATGCCAGGCACTTAGCCCATGGCAGTGCCAGGATTAGACGTTCTAGGTCTGGTTCCAGAAGGTTAAACCAGATACAAGAGGCTGTGCTCCGGCAAGAGGCCACAACACGAAGGAGCCAGGATACTCTAAACAACATGACAGCCATGATGTAGTGGCAAGTCAACAGGCAGTACAGGAAGGACCGTGAGGCTGCTATTGCTAGAATTCCAAACCCAGATGTTGTGGTCCAGTAACTAGATATCCCTTTTGGACCTCCACCAAGATTGGCATGGCCATACCAAGAAAATCCTATCATCGTACAGATAGCTGGAATGCCAGGACATGGAGAAATCCAAGGTGGACAAAGGGGAAGAGCACTTCCCGTCCAAGAGCATGAGGCTCCAGTTCGTCCAGAAGGCCCTGCACTAATTCAGCCCCCCCAGAACCAGCCAGAACCTCCACACGTTCCAAGACTAATAGTCCCAAGCCATCAGCCCTTGGCACTTCTGCCTAAGCAACCAATTGTATTGCCCTACAGACCTAGAAGGATGGACCATCCTCTCCACTAGCAAGAGGTAGGAAAGGTAGAGGGGGAATCAACCCTTTTGCTAACAATGACAGGAACATATCGGGGGCAAACTCAAGGAATCATCCAGATTTCGAAGAAGAGAAAGAACATAGGAAGGAAGTTATGCCCAGACGATACATATTGGAATAGAGGATTGAACACAACCAGCTAGAACACGGGCAAAATCCACATCCTGTCAATGCCTTGAATGACATAGGAGCACTATAGAGGATGATAAGAGAGATGATGGAACCTACGACCAGAAGAGGAGAAAGGCCCACTTACGAAAAGCCATATCCAACTTATATTGATCAAATACCTCTATCCCCGGGCTTTAAGGTACCAAACTTCACTTTGTTCAACGGAGAGGACACCCATGCTTCATCAGTTGAGCATATAGGCAGATTCTCTGTTCAAAGTATAGCCATAGAAAACAACCCTCTGCTAAAACTAAGGCTTTTTGGAAATTCTCTCTCTGGACAAGCATTCACCTAGTATACTAGCTTACCAACCAATTCTTTTCAAACTTGGGAACAGATGGAAAATGTCTTCCATGACTACTATTTAGGATTCAACCAGAAGTCACCATCAGTGATCTTGCTGCCCTCAAACAGAGTGAAGATGAGCCTGTCCAAGACTTCATAACCAGGTTCAGAAAGCTCAAAATGAAATGTCGAATCCCTATGAAAGAAAGGCACTTCATCCAAATGGCTCAAACCGCCTTATGGAAGAGATTTGATGGGATACTATTTGGAGACTTGGCAGAATTGACAGACAAAGCATCTAAATACAAGGAGCTGCTCAGGGAAGAACAACAGAAAAGGAACTCCTCAAAAGGCACATATTACAAAACCCCATCTTCTTCAATACATCTGGTTGAAGTAGAGTCAAAAGAAGGCATAGAAAGCTCGGAGGAAAGAGAAGTTACAGTGGTGGAAATGGAAAAATTAAAACACCCTATCAACTGCAAGGCTTTGAAAAAGCCACCAAAGAACCAAAAGCCGCCACCATTTACAGGAGGGTTTGTTCCAAACAAACCAGCACAGAACAAAGTTTATTCCTTCGATTTAACTAAGGTTGAGGCTCTGTTTGACTAGATGCTATTGCAGAAGGCAATAGAGACACCTCACAGACTGCCCAAACCAAAGGAGCTCAAGGGCAGACAGTATTGTAGATAGCCTAACTCTTGGAACCACTCTACCAATAGTTGTGTTGTTTTCAGAGACATCATACAAGAATGAATATCAGCAGGAAGGCTAAAACTGGTTGGGAAACCTCCCTCAGCAACAGACCATTTTCCCCAACCTCAAGTCAACATGGTCGACCTAAATTGGCCAAAATAGAATAGAGGCAAACTAACAGCCGAAGCTAGCCCCAACATAGGCAGAAGGGTCACGAGAAAGGCTAATCAGAGACAAAAAGCTACCATTTCAGCTGGGGTAGTCCTGTATAGCAAGTGCAAATGCGAAAGTGTGTTGGAGATAACTTTGGATGGGCAGAGTCAGCCCACAGCTAGTATTTTTGACAAGATTGGAACATCATACCAACAGGGCCTAGTTCTGGCTCCACCAAAGACATAGCCAGGCCGAAGGCCTATCAAAGGCCTGCCCAACGCAACAGAAAAATGACAGAGCATCCAAAAAAGGAGATACCAGTAAAGATGCCCAGAAATGATAAGACGTTGGCAACTATCATAGAAGGAAGATGGTATTCTGTTGGAAAGAACGACAAACCAACTTTGGAGCTAACCAGAACACAGAAGAAGAGAGTTCAGAGGCAATGCTGCACCTTCCTCAAGAACAAAGATAACACATAGGTAGTTCCAGAGGTCAGTTTTGCCAAAAAAAAAAAGGAAAAATCTATAAGCAGATTCTCAGGCAGAACAGACAACATATCAACAAGAAGAGCTGATAAAGACAGAATCTCCAACTAAACCTACTATCCATCCTGCCTCACCCTCAGTCAATCAGTTACAAGCTACACAGTCACAAGGTCAATCTGGACCTATTCCAGTCGAAAGGCAAGAAGATTGGATTGAAGAATATGAAGAGGAACAATTGGATTATGAACCACCTGCAGACGACCAGATTGGACTCCTCGAAACAAGTGAGCAGGAAGACTGGATAGAAGAATATGGCGAAGAACAGATGGAGTACGACAGAGAGCTAGATGAAGAAACTGAGGCTTTTGGTGTAGAGTTAGAGAGCCTGTTACAAGGTGATCTAGGCATTAATATGGTGTTTATCCTGCCAAAAAAGTTCAGGGCAGCAGAAGGACAAGAAAACACTTTGGAAGGAGATGTACTCTCTCAAGAAACTTTCGACTACAGATTGGCAGAAGTGGGAGAAGCCCCAGAACAACAATTACCTGCAGCCAAAACAGGCAGAACTGCCATGAAATTGGCCGCAGAACAACTGTGCTTTTCCAAACCTACCAAGGAAATGGCCAATCACCTCAGACTTTTGTTCATAACTGCAAACTTTGGGGGTGTTCCTATCCCCAAAGTAATGGTAGATAGAGGTGCAGCCATTAATCGTCTACCTCACAGATTGCTAGTTAAAATGGGCAGAACAGAGAAGGATCTAATTCCAACACGCCTAACAGTCACCAACATCGCTAGGGGGCTTCACTAAGACTCATGGAATACTAGACGTAGATGTCATAGTAGGGACAAGAAGCTGAAGATTGCTTTTTTTGTGGTAGACACCACTTCTACCACTTACAACACACTGCTTAGCAGAGATTGGATCCACCAGAGTCTATGTGCTCCTTCCATTCTACTCCAACAGTTTTGGCATGAAGAGGGTTTTATAGAAATAGTGGAGGCCGACCCATGGCCATTCCTGCCATCTGCATTGTGCTTTGAGGCCAGGTACTATCATGATGACCTTGGCCCATTTTATTTTTTGATTAATTTTTTGGTTGTCCTTGATTTGTTCACCTCCTCTCATATTTATAGGAAAGTGTTGGAGTGGGACTTCTAATCTTTTAATAATGGGAGGCAGATTTCCTAGAGGCAAGATCTTTTATTTTAAATATTAAGGAAAAGGGGATTTTATCTATTCTGACAGACAAACCTTCAACAGTCAGTTCTTTATGGTGATAACTTCTCTGCTCTTTTTGAAAGAAAACCTAATCTCCTTTTGACCTTTTAACTCCTCTTTGTAAGAGTTCAATCTACTGTGATGGTTAGTTTGATTTTCTAGATGAACAACTCCATGCACCCTACTTATCTCTTTAGAAAATGTAGTCTGTTTATCCCTTGGAAATGACTCCTGCAGTATTTTCTAAATATAGAAAAGGATTTTGATCTTTTTATTTGGAAAGATTTAGAGAAGTCTTCCTGTTAAGACCTGGCTTCATTAACTCCGTATCAATTCTCTTGTGACAAGTTGAAATTGCTGACTTTTCAAAGTTTGGTAGTCACGTGCGTTTTCTGAGAAATAGATTTTTCCAAAAGAATCTGCTGGCTTGTTTCTGGGTTTTGAGATCAACTCTACCGTTTCGTAAAAGATATGGGCCCATTTATGTTTGTGTTAGGCTGCTTCTGGAGTCAAGTCCCAGTCTTTTGTTTTTTTCTGTTCCTGGGCTTCTTTGTGAGAAGTCGGCTGGCGTGTGGAATTCTTGGCCCAAACAATGCCCCCTTAAGTCTGAACCATTTTTAAAACGGTTTCAGACTTAATGATTAGCCAATCAATGAAGCGCGCCATTTCCTGCCATTGCACTAGCGCACGTCTGCCTATTCAATTAGGCTTCCTGGGGAAATGGGTTCTAACGGTTAATTAAATCTGAGCGAAAACTCCTTTCTTCCCACTCTCCCTACGATCTTCTTGCTCAGTTTATAAAAATTTGCTGAACTCCATTATTGTTCATCAAAACCTAGTTTGTTTCAGCTTTCAATCTCTCCAGAATTTCCCCTTTCCTTTGGCTCGTGTCTTCAATTCCTCCCTATTCTTTTGATTTCGAGAATGTCTTCTCCAAACACCCGTGCCAAGGGCTCTTCCTCTTCATGATCCCCTGTTTATCTTACTGGAGATGGCGTCGATAAACATGCAATAGAGGTTCGAAGCAAGCTCTATCCTTTTTCCCAGCATAAACTAGATGAAAATGTCCTCCACTTGTTCGAGAGTACCTTAGTTCTGGGCCCTCACTAGTTTGGCCATTTTCCTGCTGAAATGGCTGAGTTGTATAAAGATGACGCCCAAGCTCCTCTATGCTTTCAGAGTTCTTCTGTTTGGCTTTCCACACTTGGGTCAGCAAGAATTTGAGTCGCACTTTTCCCTCCAGTGAAGTGAGGAATAGTCTGGTGAAGTGGACAGACTAGATTGACAGGCTCCTTCCAATCGCGCGAGCGAAGAGTCCTCCAATCGCGCGAACTGTTGGTCCGAAATTGGTGATAGCTCTGCTGGGGGCGAGCCCGTGTCTGATCTGCTGAAAATAGGCTTTCTGTCAAGTCCGTCTGCTTGCGCTAAGCTAGCTGATCACGTGTATCGAGCCGGCGACCTTTGTGCTTTCTCGAACCTTCCTTTGGATAAGCAAGAAGAAGCTGCCATGTATCATCTTCAAAAAGGAATGGTTTTTGCTGTTGGGGCCATGCGGAACTCGCGTGATGTTGCCCCCTCTTCTGCCCTGCTTGACGAGCTGGTGAAGAAGAATGCCGGCCTAACTGATAAGCTCTCGAACGAGCGGATTCGCCATGACGCAATGATTTCTAAGATGAAGGAGAGTTTGTCCGTGCTCAGGAGTTCTGTTGGCCAAAAGGATGGTGAACTCAAGTCTCTTCTGGCTACCCTGCTCGAACGCAAGGAAGCCTACTTCTGCCTCAAACATAAGCATGCTGCTTTGGCCCAGGATCGTGACAAACTGCTGGTCAAGTTTGACACCCATGTGGAAGCCACGGAGGCATCCAACTGGAGATTGCTGCTAACGCGTACAAGCTGGGATACCTGGATTGCCAGAATGGTGCTTCTCCTTGCTGCCCTTTCGAAGACGATGACCGTGAGCAGTCTGGTCTTGACCTGCCCCCAGCTCAGAGTGAGCAGGTGGATGTTGTGGATGCAGAAGCAGTTGAAGAGCAGATAGCAGATGAAGCTGCAACTGAGGAAGACAAACGCCAAGGTGGGTCAACTGATGAGGCTAAGGCGGATGCGAAGGAACAGGCAGCCGAGGCGGTTGAGCAAGTTGTGCCAGTTGGGCAGAATGAGGCTGTTGCCAGCGCAGTTGAGGATGTGATCGGCTAAGGGTCGCCTGCTGAAGTTCCCTAGCAGTTGTAGTCCATTTTTGCTATTTTTGAACTTTGTTATTTTCTTTCAATAAGTGGTCTTTGGTTGACCATCTTACTTCTTGTTGAACTTGGCTGATTGGCCGCTTTGTTATTGAATTTTCAGTTGCCTTTCAAACTTCAATTCTCATTGTATCTTGTAAGTGTGCGTCCTGGAGACATAGCACTTGAAAGACATAGCACTTGAAGGAGACTCCATTGAGTTTGTACTTGTGAAGCAGCTTGCCTGCAATGGAGAGAAGGCTTGTTGCCTGTGTGTGTATGCCGGGGACATAACGCATGACAATGACTTTCATTGAGTTTGTGCTCCGAGGAGCAGCTTGTCTGCAATGGAGGTAAGGCTTGTCCCCTGTATGCGTATGTCGGGGACATAGCTCTTGAAAAAGAATCCATTGAGTTTGTGCTCCGAGGAGCAGCTTGTCTGCAATGGGGGTGAGGCTTGTCGCCTGTGAGCGTATGTCGGGGACATAGCTCTTAAAAAAGACTCCATTGAGTTCGTGCTCCGAGGAGCAGCTTGTCTGCAATGGAGGTAAGGCTTGTCGCCTGTGAGCGTATGTCGGGGACATAGCTCTTAAAAAAGACTCCATTGAGTTCGTGCTCCGGGGAGCAGCTTGTCTGTAATGGAGGTAAGGCTTGTCGCCTATGAGCGTATGTCGGGGACATAGCTTTAAAAAAGACTCCATTGAGTTTGTGGTCCGGGGAGCAGCTTGTCTGCAATGGAGGTAAGGCTTGTCGTCGGTGAGCGTATGTCGGGGACATAGCTCTTGAAAAAGACTCCATTGAATTTGTGCTCCCGGGAGCAGCTTGTCTACATTGGAGGTAAGGCTTGTCGCCTGTGAGCGTATGTCGGGACATAGCTCTTGAAAAAGACTCCATTGAGTTTGTGCTCCGGGGAGCAGCTTGTCTGCAATGGAGGTAAGGCTTGTCGCCTGTGAGCGCATGTCGGGGACATAGCTCTTAAAAAGGACTCCATTGAGTTCGTGCTCCGGGGAGCAGCTTGTCTGCAATGGAGGTAAGGCTTGTCGCCTGTGAGCGTATGTCGGGGACATAGCTCTTAAAAAAAGACTCCATTGAGTTCGTGCTCCGGGGAGCANGGCGTCCAAGCATGAAATTTCTGCTAATGCATACAAGCTGGGATACTTGGACTGCAGGAACGGTGCTCTTCCTTGTTGCCCTCTCGAACATGAGGAAGGTGAGTAGCTCTATCTCGACTTGCTGCTCAAAGTGAGCAGATCAATGCCGTGAATGTAGAAGCAGTTGAAGAGCAGGTGGCAGATGAAGCTGCAATGGAGGAAGACAACGCCAAAGGTGGTGCAGCTAATGAGGTTTAGGGCAGATGCGGAGGAGCAGGCAGCTAAGCAGATGGTGCCGGTTGAGCAAAATGAGGCTTATTTCTTGTTGAACTTGGCTGATTGGCCGCTTTGTTATGGAATTTTCAGTTGTCTTTCGAACTTCAATTCTCATTGTATCTTGTAAGTGTGCATCCGGAGACATAGCACTTGAAAGAGACTCCATTGAGTTTGTACTTGTGAAGTAGCTTGCCTGCAATGGAGAGAAGGCTCGTCGCTTGTGTGTGTATGTCAGGGACATAACGCATGAAAATGACTCCATTGAGTTTGTGCTCCTGGGAGCAGCTTGTCTGCAATGAAGGTAAGGCTTGCTGCCTGTGTGCGTATGTCGGGGACATAACGCTTGGAAAAGAGACTCCATTGAGTTCGTGCTCCGGGGAGCAGCTTGTCTGCAATGGAGGTAAGGCTTGTCGCCTAGGAGCATATGTCGGGGACATAGCTCTTAAAAAAGACTCCATTGAGTTCGTGCTCCGGGGAGCAGCTTGTCTGCAATGGAGGTGAGGCTTGTCGCCTAGGAGCGTATGTCGGGGACATAGCTCTTAAAAAAGACTCCATTGAGTTCGTGCCCCGGGGAGCAGCTTGTCTGCAATGGAGGTAAGGCTTGTCGCCTACGAGCGTATGTCGGGGACATAGCTTGTAAAAAAGACTCCATTGAGTTCGTGCTCTGGGGAGCAGCTTGTCTGCAATGGAGGTAAGGCTTGTCGCCTGCGAGCGTATGTCGGGGACATAGCTCTTAAAAAGACTCCATTGAGTTCGTGCTCCGGGGAGCAGCTTGTCTGCAATGGAGGTATGGCTTGCCGCCTGTGCGCGTATGTCGGGGACATAGCGCTTGAAAAAGACTCCATTGAGTTTGTGCTCTGAGGAGCAGCTTGTCTGCAATGGAGGTATGGCTTGTCGCCTGCTTGGAGTCAAGCTGGTAAGCTACTCGAACAATGGCCTTCGCCTGCTTGACCTTCTTATTATAGCAAGATGTGAGCTACTGCTGGTAAGAGCCACTCGAACAATCGAACAATGCCTTCTTGTTGCGGCAAGATGTTAGCTGCTGCTCGAACAATGGCCTTCTTGTTGTGGTAAGATGTGAGCTGCTGCTAGTAAGTTGCAACTCGAACAATGACCTTCTTATTATAGCAAAATGTGAGCTACTACTGGTGAGCTGCAACTCGAGCAATGGCCTTTTCTCGTTCTTCTTCAAGCAGATCACGATCGACCCATTTTCCTTATGCGCCTTCCATTCTTTTCTTGATGCAGTCCAGCACGATCTTGTTGGATGCTTCTGCTAGGTTTTCTTGGCCTCAGACTTTTCCTTGGGCAAGTTTTCGTTCACCAGGTAGTCAATGATGGGGTTTTTCAGCTAGGATCCTCATCGATCTGCATCAGGTCTGGCTGCTCTACCTCTTCTATGCTAGGCTGGTCAAGGTGCTTGACTGGGATGAAGCGTCTGAACTGGGTATCCAGCGCTGATCCTAAGCTTGCCAGTGCATCTGCGTGCGCGTTCTCTGCTCGGGGCACCTGCTGAATGGTGAAGGTAGGAAACGCCTTCAACAACTTTTTGGACTTTGTCAAGGTACAAGATCATCCTTGGGTGCTTCGCCATGTATTCTCCTGAGGCTTGACTTGTGATCAGCTGGGAATCCGAGTAGATGGCCAGCTTCTTGATTGATAGCTCCTTTGCCAAGCACAAGCCAGCGAGCAATGCCTCGTACTCTGCCTCATTGTTTGAAGCTGGGAAGCCAAGTGTGATAGCTTGCTCTAACAGGGTTCCATCCGGGGTGACGATGACGACGCCTACTCCAGCTCCTTTCTGGTTCGACGCTCCATCTACGCGTAGCTGCCACATGTCTCTGGGTTGGTCAGGTTATGCGGAGGACTTGTCTGCTCTCGGACTTTCCTTCTTTTTGCTGACCAGCTTCTCTTCTTCGGCTGATGGTGTGAACTCTGCAACAAAGTCTGCTAAAGCCTGGCTTTTATTGCAGTCTTTGGCCGGTAGAGGAGGTCGTATTGGCTTAGTTCTATTGCCCACTTCATGAGCCGCTGAGAAGCATCAGGGCTGTGGAGGATTGATCTCAAAGGAAAGTCAGTCATAACGATGACTCGGTGAGCTTGGTAATAAGGCCGCAGCTTTCTCGCGAAAAC
Source organism: Prunus dulcis (assembly GCF_902201215.1). NCBI lineage: Eukaryota > Viridiplantae > Streptophyta > Magnoliopsida > Rosales > Rosaceae > Prunus > Prunus dulcis. The sequence continues at coordinate 58,879 of NW_023010033.1, forward strand.
GACAAGGGCCAAAATGAGCTTCTCCAATTTTGGGTAGCGAGTCTCTGCATCGAGGAGAGCTTTTAACGTATAGAATATCGGATGTTGGGCCCCAAGTTCTTCTCGGATGAGAGCTGAGCTAATGGCCGAGTTGGACACTGCCAGGTACACGAACAAGTCTTCACCAGGAACTGGTTTCGAGAGCAGGGAGGTGAAGTAAGGTAGGTCTTTAGACTCTGGAAAGCTACTTCGCACTCCTCGTCCCACTTGTCTTTTTGCCCCTTCTTCAAAGCTTTGAAGAATGGTCTGCACTTGTCGGTAGACTTCGAGAGGAATCGGTTGAGGGCTACTGCTCTGCCTGTCAGACTTTGTATTTCCTTCACTGTGGAAGGTGACTTCATCTCGAGAATGGCTTTAATTTGGCGTGGGTGTGCCTCGATACCTTGTTGTGTGACTAAGTACCCCAGGAATCGGCCGGATGATACACCGAACGTGCATTTACTTGGATTCAGCTTCATGCGGTATTGGCAGAGCAGGCTGAATGCCTCGGCGAGGTTTTTGAGGTGGTGACCACGCGAACATGTCTTTGTTGTTTTGGAGGAAGGTGGTCAGCTCCACCTTCTCGTCTGGGCTTAGGCGCGAGCCGATCTGCGCTTTTTTGTCTGGCTGGTTAGGATCGAGGGGTACTAACTCAACGTCTTCCTCAGGCTTCCAACCTTCTTCAAGGGAGCCTTCCGGGCGGATTCCCTCTTCTCGATCCTTCTTGTTTGGATTTTGGCACGAGTCGACCTGCGCTTCTTTGTCTTGCTGGCCAAGATCAGGGGGTACTAACTCGACGTCATCCTCAGGCTTCCAACCCTTTTCAGGGGAGTCTTCCGGGCGGATTCCCTCGCCTTGATCTTGGCTCATTAATTGCTATTGTGGGGTAACAGCTCCCTTCTCGCTCGAGCTTGCTTGTTTGCTGGGAACGCTTCGTGCCTCGTTAGCAGCTTGCATTACTGGTGTGAACTGCAACTGCTTGCTCTTCTTGAGCCCTTGGGCTGTGCATCTTCTTGCCATGGCTTGGTCACTATTGATCTGCCCGATTCCGCCTCCAGGGATGGGGTATCGAATCTTCTGGTGCAGAGCAGATGTGATGGCCTCGATCTTGCTGATCCACGGTCGGCCCAAGATTCCATTGTAGGGGAGATCTCGTTGATGACCATGAAGGTTTGCGAGCAGAGCACTGGGGGTGAGTGGACGTCAAGGTCGATCGTTCCAACAGTGATTGATGTGGCCCCATTGAAGTCGGTAAGCGACTTGGCAAGTTTGCTAATCTTGGGCTCCAATCCCATCTGTTGGATGACAGATAGTTGCAGGATGTTAGCTGCGCTGCCCTCATCCACATGAATTCGCTCGATCACAGCTTGTTCAATCTGAATGCAGATGACTAGCACGTCATTATGCGGTAGGTCAAGCCCGATCAAGTCCTTCTTCTGGAAACCAATGATGGGTGTATCCACAATGACTGGTACTCCTGTTGTGACTTGGGAGACATAAGTCGCCTGCGCGATCTTCCTCTTGCGCTCCTTGGTGGTCAGCCCGGACTCCCGGGAGTCAGCTAGAATGGTGTTGATTCGAATGACCTTTTGGGGAGGCTCCTTGGCAGCCGCATCACGATCCTCGATCTGCTGAATGGCCTTCTTTGCGACGAATTCTGTGCAATGACCTTCTCTGACCAGCTCCTCAAGATGCCTTTTCCAAGCATTGCAGTTGTTGGTGTAATGTCCGTGCTCCCCGTGGAATGCGCAGTATTTACTGGTGTCCCTCTTAGAGGGGTCTCCCTTCATGGGTGGCGGTCTCCTCACCCACGGCTTGTCCTTCACTTGAGCCAGGATCTGATGAATTGGGATAGCGAACTCAGTGAAGGTCCCTATTTCTGAGCTTCCCTCTCGGGGCCGCGATCTGCGCTTATCTCGGGCTCTTTGCTCGAACTGGTTGCTCTTTTGGCTTGCCTGCTTCGTCGGGTGATCAACGTGCTTGCTGGCTTTCTTTGCGGCGATTCGATCATCGTCCCAAAGTGCGTAGCGTTCTGCCGTCGCGAACACTTCTGCCAAGGTTTGACTTGGTGTTATGGCCAGCTCCCGGTATAACTCGTGCTCGGTTGGCAAGCCCTTCTTGAAAGCTGAGGATGCAACTTGGTCATTGCATCCTATGATGTTAGCCTTTTCAGCCTTAAACCGTCTTAGGTAGTCTCGTAGAGACTCATCTGGCTTCTTGCGCAGGTTGAATAGATGGTCCGCATGCTTTCTGACCGTCTTGTAGGAGGTGTACTCCTTTGTGAAGATGAGGGCCAACTCCTTGAAGTTTCCTATCGACGCGGACGGTAGAGTGTGGAACCAATCTTGAGCTGCTCCTTGCAGGGTCATCGCGAACACTTTGCACATCAGGGCATCGTCTGCCTTGTATAGGATCATGGCGCTCTTGAAGTGCCTCAAATGGCTCTCAGGGTCAGAGTCTCCCTTGAATGGAGTGATGGATGGCGTTGTGAACCGCTTCGGTGGAGGAGCTCGTTCCACTTTGTCGGTAAAGGGCGAGCAGTCAACTCGATCAATTTCCTTGTGCAGGGCTTCTTCCGTGCTTCCTTTAAGTTGGAGAGCTTGGAGTCGGTCATTCACTAGCTTCTCGACGTCCTCTGCTCGCAGGACTGGAGTCTCGGGCCGACGTCTTCGGTCTCGAGCGCGACTGGCTAACTTCTTCCTCGGTTCCCAAGGGTCGATCCCTTTGGGTGTTCTGCCCGTGGGGCAGATTAGGAGATTGAGCTTGTGAGGATTCCTCTACATCTTGTCGCCGCGTGTTGGTCCTCGAGCAGGTTGGTGGGCATCGATCATCATCTTCTGCCGGCAAGGAGGGTCGCTCAGGTCGACGTCTTTGGTGTCTCGAGCGTGACTGGCTAACTCCTTCCTCGGTTCCCAAGGGTCGATCCCCTTGGGTGCCCTGCCCGTGGGGCAGATTAGGAGATTGAGCTTGTGAGGATTCCTCTACATCTTGTCGCCTCGTGTTGGTCCTCGAGCAGGTTGGTGGGCGTCGATCATCATCTTCTGCCCGCAAGGAGGGTCGCTCAGGTCGACGTCTTTGGTGTCTCGAGCGTGACTGGCTAACTCCTTCCTCGGTTCCCAAGGGTCGATCCCCTTGGGTGCCCTGCCCGTGGGGCAGATTAGGAGATTGAGCTTGTGAGGATTCTTCTACAGCTTGCCGCCGCGTGTTGGCCCTCGAGCGGGTTGGTGGGCGTCGGTCGTTGCGCTCGTCACGCGACTGCTCACGAACTCGAGCTCCTTGTGGGCCCAAGCGGGCGTGGACATTAGACTGTGGGCCTAGCCTCTCGAGCACATTGGTCCTTGGTCCGAGCCCCGAACGGCTCAGAGTACGGCTCGCGGCTGTCTGCATCTCATCTGCTCGATCTCGATCTCTCCTCTGCCGGTTTGCTCTTGTCTGACCAGCCTGGGACCTCTCGAACTGCTCGCCGGCGTGCTGGTGTGCCCTTCTCTCCTCGTCACTGGGTCCAAGGTTTGGGCCTTGATTCAAGTTGATCTGCCTGAGTAGCTGGCCGATCAGGTTGTTCTGATCATCGACCTTCTGTGTGAGTTGATCGACCCGTGAGTTAAGGTCCACCTGACTGCGCGGGTCAAGTAGAGTGTTGTGCATCGGGCCCAACGGCATATGGGCTAGGGCTCCATTAGAGGCGTACACAGGTGCATATGCCAAGTGTGATCGCAGAGGAGGGAGAGAATGGATCTGCTCCAAGACTGGGACGACGTCGGAGTAGCCATGGGGCTGTGCAGCAAATCCAGTAGTTGAGTGGTGTGGCTGCTGCTGTGCTCCGATGGTAGGACAGCGAGGCAGAGCAGCTCCAGTAATCGGCGCTGGCAACTGCAAGGCTGTGGAGGTCCCAGGGTCATGTGGCGGCTGTTCTGCAATTCCGGCAGCTGAAGGCGGCTGCAAAGCACTAGAGGATGACTGCAAGGCGTTGGCAGCCACGATTCCGTGCGGTTGCATTGAGGTTTCCACCACGAAACCATGAGATGGGCCCATCGTGGTGGCGTTACTCTTCGTACGTCTTGTATCAACCATGGTTGTTTGAAAAAAATGTGTGAAAGATGGATTTGGAGCACGCTTTGAATATATCTCGCGCTCTCAATGAAAGCACCAATTTGTGGGAGCAAATTTCCCCACGAGAATATTCGCCCAAGATTCCTTCGTCTTCTCCGCCTCTCTTTCTCCCTGCAAAACAGATCGGAGTAAAAGGACCACACCCGGGGGGTGTTGGCCAAAGGCCCTCCGATGCCTAAGTTAGGTAGGGTAATTCAAGGAAAACCGGGTGGCCGGAGCCGTGTGTGGTGGCCGGAGCCTTGTGTGAGAGAGAGAAAGAGAGGAGGTGGCTAGGGTTTTTGAGAAATAATTTCTGCAGAGTTTTAGTAGGAATTTAGGCGTACCTCATCCTTGTGCGTAACCAAGTATTTATAGTGGCCTTGGAAAGGTTGGTGGGGTTGGTGTAGTTGGTGAGGTTGGTGTGGTTGGTGTAGTTGGTGATGGATTTAACCGAATCCCTAATTAAGGCGAGGATCAAGTAACCCCCAATTTGATTAGGTAATTCCCAATTAGGTTAGGTAACTCCCAATTAGGTTAGGTAACTCCTAACTAGGTCAAATAATTCCCAAATTGATTGGCCTAATTATTTGACCTAGGGTTTTGAATTAATTAGGTTCCCACATTATGCAAAGACAATAATTGCTGGGGTAAATTGCGAGAATGGTCCTCAAACTTGTATGTGGTGTACATTTTGGTCCATAAATTAAATTATTAGTCCAAATGGTACATAAACTCTATTTTAATCGCTCATTTGATCCAACCGTTACATTTTCTGTTAAATGTAACCAAATTTTAGGGGTAAATACGATTTTTCATAATTAACAAATAAAATAGGGTTAAAATAAATACAAAATTAGAAAATAATTGAAGAAAAAGAGAGGAAAAAATCATGAGGCCCAAACCCCCTCCCTTCAATTTCTTCTCCAATATTCCAATTACTGAGTTTTTATTTTATTTATTATTATTTTTTTATTTTAACGTACGAAATGACCAATTTGCCCTCATATTTAACAGCAATATTGACAAAATATAACGGTTGGATCAAATGGGCAATTAACATAGAGTTTATGTACCATTTGGACTAATAATTTAATTTATGGACTAAAATGTACACCGCATACAAGTTTGAGGACCATTCTCGCAATTTACCCATAATTGCTGGGTGATTCTTGATGCATCTAATGTCTGTGCAGGACAAGGTCACAAAGACTCTACTTTTCCAGGGAAACAGTCATAAGGGATTGTATCCAATTCCTCATCCTGTATCTCCATCCATTGCTATTCCAAGACAACCTTCCTCTGTAATTTCCAAGCAAGCTTTTCTCCGGCAGCAAGTTCATTCCACCTTGTGGCATCAACGGTTTGGTCATGTTTCCAATGACATTCTTCAGCATATGCTCAAACAATCACAACTTTCTGTTCACCCTGATGCATCACCAAGTATATGTAGTTTTTTGTTTGAATGGTAAAATGCATTGTTTACCATTTTCCCTTTCTCAATCTGTATCTCTTCTTTCTTTTCAAAAATTGCACACAAATGTATGGGGTCCAGCTCCTTGTGTTGCTTATGGAGGATACCATTACTATGTTTCTATCATAAATGACTTTACAAGATACGTGTGGATTTTTCCACTCTTCACTAAATCAGTACCACTGGGTTAGCAAACCCAAGAACCCATCTTTGCTGCTACACCAATATTGGGTGTTGGGTAAACCCCTCACTCTCTCACTCCAGTTTCTCTCTGTGAAACTAATACAAATGGAGAGGACAAGTCAAGACGGTTGGATTAAAATTCCACGGCTAGGATAATAACATATATAAAAAGGACATTTCATCTTTTTTCTTTTTCTGTTTTGCTAAATTATGATTTTTGTAATTATAATTTAGGCGCAGTTCACTTTAGTATTTCTAGTTTCATTTTTCGTGAGTTTACTAATTGTTGCAATTGAGCTTGATTTTGTTAACCCTCTCAACAAGATTAGCACATGAGTGGAATAGGTAAAGTGAGGGTAAATTTGGCTTCTTGGAAGTGCATGTACCATACAATTTTGTTGAAAGTTTTGACAAAATAAGTTAGTGTTATTATTTCTTAGCACGTAACGAAATAAGTTATTATTTCTTTTCTGTTTGATACGAGCAATATTTAGGAAGAGAGAATTCAAATACGGGACCACAGTGCTGAGGTAAGCTTTTAACGACCAAAGCAGACATGTGCTTAACTAAATTAGCTACAACGCATGTGCTTCCCCTTTGCACCCGAGTTCAAATCCCCTTCTTATCATTTAGATTAAATTAAAATAAAATATCGTTTGTATCAATAATTAGTTTATGTCCTTAAATCAGTTTGCTCTTGAATTTATTTGGTTGGGCTTGCTTGATGATGATGAAAATACCTGTAGGATAACTATATATGCCTGGAGAATGTTAAACAAGCTAATTCGAATTTTTTGCAATAAATAATGATCAACCTTTGAAGCAGGATTGATATGAGTTATCAATCCTGAGATGTGCAAAGCTTAAAATAAACAAACACGCAGAGAATTATTTTACGTGGTAAAACCCCACCTCTGGGGAAAATCCACGGGACTCCTCAGTCCAACCCAAATCCACTATAGAACGATGATTACAAGAAGTACACACACACTTATCCTAGACTCATTCTAGATAATGTTTACCGACTTCTTCGTAACTCAACTTCTGTCACGGGATGATCTTCGACACTCCTTATGTTGAACGCAATGCTGGTCACGATTGCTTCAAGCTCGCCGGAGGAAAACCGCCACCACGGTCTTGGTGCCCTCAACCGTATGAGTCACCGATATGCATATGAATGCAATATCAAAGAAGAATGAATTCAATTAATCACCAAGCAACCGAAGCACTTGATGATTTACCCAAAAATAAACTAAGTACAGTAGCCTTTCCAAAATATATTCAATATTGACTCCTCAAATCAGACGTTGGAAAAACTCTTAATATAACAAGAAGGCCAAATCAATATCCCATGTTCAATACACGTCCAAAACCAATATGACACTAAGACTTGGCCAATTTAATATTCAATACACTTCCAAGACAAATATAACACTAAGACCTATTGAACTAAAACTCTTTGAACCTGGTGCAATATGATCTCCATCAATAAGACGCCACACCAAGGCCAAACACTTATCAGATTAACAATATAAATTATGATTCAATAAAAATACAAAGTCTAATTCATTAAGGACTCTTAAAGATGTCACCAACCGACTCATATTTTAATTTCAATTACAAAGACTCAAAACAAAACAACAACAATAAGTCCTATCATGAATGCATGATATGTCATGATTTACCTGTTGTCAAGTTTCTCATATGGTCAGGTTATGCTTCAAAGATCCAGAATGAATGTGTTGCGCCAAAGCTTCCAGTAAAACAAGTTCACACACTAATTCCCAACCTATTCTAGAGTCTAGAAAATGACAATACAATTTTCATACTAACAGATGATCTGATGGTCTCTGTTCTTGTTGGGATTACAAATGAAGCCTATTGGAGTTGGAGGATTCCAAAAGCAAAAGGCAACGTGTCCTTCGCCTTAACCTCAACTCTCAAAAGTACCAAAACCAACTGGTGTGACCCTCCATTTTGGTGTCTTTTGGTACAGGCTACAAAATGCCAAGCCCAACATGCCCCTTTCCAATGGTGTGGGTATGGGAATGGCTATGCTTTTATCTCCTTTGAAACCACTGGCCTTCTGCTCCTCTGCATTCTCTCAGGACCCATCAACATCATCATCATATCGACCTGCTGTTGTTCTTCCAGTTAAGCTTATAATTTCTCTCTTAAGTTTTCCTCATCTGGGTTTCACTTGTTTTGTCAAACTGCAATATGTGCGCATAACTTTTGGGACTTTGGCATTTTGCAAATATCTCAGTTTCTGTTTCGTGGGTTTTTTTATATATTTATTTCAGGGTTTGGGGAACAATTCAGCCGACTACCAGAAGTTGGAGCTTACTTTGAGTGAGTATGGAGTGGCCACAGTAGTTGCTAAGGTGTCAAGACTTGATTGGCTGAGGAATGCCGCCGGTTTGGTTGACCCAAATTACTGGCGGGGAACTCTCAGTCCTCGCCCTGTACTTGATTGGTATGCCTAGTAATTCAAGTTTGTTTCTTTTTTAGTACCCTCTGGGGTTTTAATGGCATTATAATAGGTTGGGTTAAATTTATCTAACAATGAATGACCATGCTTTGGCAGGTATTTGAAGAGGGTGGATGAGGCCGTACAAGAGGCAAAGGAGCTGGCACAAGGTTGATCAACTCCATCTGTTTAGAAATTTGAAATGTTCATCAATTGCTTCAATTCAATATCTATGTATTTTTTGTTTTCTTTCTGTAATTCGGAGCACTTTAGATATTGTGAATTGGGCTAAGTTGAAACAAAATCTATCTTGAGTGTTGTGTGGTTAGGATGAAGTTGAGAAACAGTGAGAGAATGAGTAGTTACATGTTGGCCAACCTATCTGTTGCAGACAGATTGAGCCGAAAACATGGAGACCCCTTGCTCTCTAACTTGTGGACATTAGCGATCTTTAAAAGTTGAGAAAGATAGGTGAAATCTAATACTAGAGTTAGTATTAGAGTAGTCAAACATGTGTAAGTCATTTCTCTCTAGCCAACTTAGATGATGCTAAAAGATAATTAGTTTCATTTCTGTTAATAGGGATGGGCAATGGGTTACCCTTGAGGTGGTGGTGATAGTGGTGGTGGTTTTGGTAGTAATGGTGATGGTGGTTGATACTCGTTGCCTATCCCTATCTGTTAACTTCTTAGTGTGTTATTACATCTTTGAAAATGGCATTGCTTGATTTTAAAATTATCATGCTTTAGCTGCTTTTCTAGTGCAATGATATCACTTTAGCAGTTTCGGCTATGCTTGAAAGGGAAATTAACCTACCAATTTAATGAAAATACTTTAGCTTGAGTGGTTTGATCCAATATAACCTTATTGTTAAATTTTTGGAAGCCCGGTATTTGGTGATTGTACAATTTGTAATTGCTATGCATCTTAATGATGATCTCCCCTCCCCTAGACCCCTTATTGTGAGAGGTGAGGTTGAGGAGGGTGAGTTAAAGTATAATACGGGTTAGATATGTGACCAAAAAAGCCATAAGAAATGTCCGTCCTTCATTCACATGTTAATCTTCCTTGTGGCCATGTCAAAATTCAACACTATATTTGTTCCCTTTTGTTCATAGGGTCTCTCCTTCCTTGCCATCCTCTGTCACTGACTCATGGAACATGTGAGTTCTCTATCAAATACAGCAATTGACTTGTTTGCTTCATTTCTTATGGTTTTTAGGTGGGAAATTATCCCTGATTGGACACTCAGCAGGAGGATGGCTTGCACGTCTCTACATTGAAGAAATTGGGCTGTCCGATATATCCTTGTTGTTGACTCTTGGAACCCCCCACCTGTAGGTCATCAAACTTTTTCATGTTAATTTCTTGCTGATGACTCTTGGATCTCTTTTACTTATGTGAATCAACGTTTATCATATCTGAGGGCTGTTTGGTGATGACATGACATGTCTAGTAACTTTTGTTATTCCATATTCCATTTGAAAAGCTTACTTCTTCAAACTTCATTAGGAGAATAACTGACACCTATATTTTGTTCAGGCCACCACCAAAAGGTGTGTCGGGGGTTATTGATCAAACAAGAGGTCTCCTGGATTACGTTGATAAGAATTGCTCAAAAGCTGTTTACACTCCTGAAGTGAAATATGTATGTATAGCAGGGAGGTAAAACTCATAATTTGATTCTGTTTTTTGTTCTTACTCTATATTGCTTCTGTTATTATTTGAAGTATTTACTTTATGCAGACATTTTTATTTATTTGAATAAATTAATAGGTGTGAAATTCTTGTTGTATTTTCAATTCTGAGTTCAGTTATATTGCTAACGTGCATCAAGAAGGTTACTTGCAACACTATAAAATGGATGTAGTAAACAGTAGATATGTTGAACAGGACACCACACCACATCCATATATGAAATTAACAAAGAAGCATCAGAAGAGCTTGACATTAATAGACCCCACAGATATTATATAATACCATACTCTAGCAAATATAAGTGTGAAATCCTATAATCTAAATGAGTTATGTATACGGAAACTGCAGGTATCTCCAAGGTGCTCGTTTGTTTGGGAACTCAAATGAAAGTATTGATTCTGCACTTCCAATAGCGAGTGTAGAACCTTCATCAGAGGTTGCTGTCATAAATGATATGAGCACTTCAACATCAACCACAACCACCTTGCGTGCTCGCTTTGTCGGGCAAGGGTACAAGCAGGTAAAACCCCAACTGTCTCAGCAGTATAAACAGTTACTTCCAGTCAAAATAAACTTATCATTGTCACTTGAGAGTTCAATTCAATTTCTATGAGATTTTATTATAGTTATGTTTCCTGGTGTTATGTGCTGTCATATCTTTTAAGCCGGATGCCATAGTTGCAGACCGAATTCTGACAATGAGACTAGCATGTATTTCAGGTTTGTGGGCAGGCAGATGTTTGGGGAGATGGGGTTGTGCCAGAAGTATCAGCCCATCTTGAGGGTGCACTCAATATTAGCTTAGATGGTGTTTACCACTCACCAGTTGGTTCAGATGATATCTTGAGACCATGGTATGGGTCTCCTGCTATTGTAGAGCAATGGATACATCACCTCCTAACCTAATGATTTCCGACTTCTAAGGTACTGTAAAGAAAAGAATAATTTATTCGATGCCATAGTAATTTGTCAACTGCCCATTCATAAGAATTTTTTTTATGTCGTGCCAAGTTATAAACTGTAATCTTTTTTCGAATATTTTGCATTCTTCTAGTTCTTTGTTTGTAATTAATTATAATTTTATTTGACTTGGACAAGCAGAAGAACTCATAATACTGTTGGAAGATGTATTGATCATGCAATTTGACTTGAAACCTGTTCTTTATCATCATTGGGAATTTTAATCATCTGCACTGTAATCCAATTGCACAAGTCTTGTTCTGCCTCTGAAAGTCAAATTATCTTTCTATCATCCCCAGTCCCAGCTACTGCCTGTGTACATTTGTGCATGCAAGTGATGGTATTCTTTCTTGCTAATGGTGGAGGATAGTCAGCTTAGTCCCTGCTTACTTTTGCCTTAATCCGCCACGACTACTCGTGTAACGGCGAAGAGTGGCGGGGAGTTTTGGGGGAATTTCGGCGTGGGTTTTTGTGGAAAGCAACCTCATTAGGTTTTTATTTTTAATTTTTATACAAGCAATATTGCCAGAGATTAGAATGGAATCCAAATGTTGTTAACCACTCCTTAGGTTTTAGATGGATTAAGATGTGTCCCTATTAGGTGTAGGTCAAATCAAAACGGTCAAACTGAACAAGTGCGTTGACCGCATAGTGAAGTCAATGCAATCCACGGCAATAAGATGCACCTTGTGTTATTAAATCATGCACACATTTTATCAAGGATAAGAATAGCACCTACAATAACACGGTCATTAAATCGAACCCACGACGCCATAATTAACAATGAGATATTACCAACTATTCTACTGAGACAGTGATGAAATATATTGCCCTTTTTCTTTTGCAAAAGTTAGGAAAGAGGACAACTCACACACCTAGGGGCTGTCCTCCCATCCTTTACACTACGATCTGCCAACCTCTTTTGATAAAATTTTAAGAGGGAGAAATTAAGATCAATGATATGTTATTCACCACAGCTAAAAGCAACAGTGAAACTGAAATAAGAGAAAATGATCTACATAAAAGTCATTTCATGATCCTAAGTACTTTTTACACATCCAAAACCAAAAGGCATTCCAGCTAAAATTCAATCATCAAACCCCAAGCCTGCATAATATGGTCTCAAACATAAGTGTGAAACTTACACCATCTCCAAATGGATTTGCTTTTTCTTTTTTAAACAGGGGTTAGGGACATCGATTCAAAGCAAAATGCGTCAATTAGAGATTGAATGAGCATTCATTCAGTCTTCACAAAGTGGCGCGAAAGAAGCTTCCCAATTTCCAAAAAGCCGACTTTTTCCTTCCCTTCAAAAATTGCCTTGAGCTTGTCATCACAGTGGATCTCCCTCTTATTAGCAGGATTCTGCAGGCAGAGAAAAGCATACATATTTGATTAATACCACTCAACTCGACTTCATATGTCAATTACAAGTATTTAACTATTTCGTGGTGAATAACACACAGCACGTGCAAGATTCATATTAGAAACAACCACTAGATAAAGACATAAGGATGCGCATCCCTGCTGTACTTTCCTAAACAACAACAGAATAAGTAGCAATCACACCTTTGGAGTAGACAAAACAAAACCCTTACGATTACAAAATCCTAGACCAACTGGCTTTACAGGCAAACTCAACCCACAGATATGCAGGGGCGAGACTGATTTGAATTTCATGGACAGCTTCAAACCTAAACATTTCTATCCCTTTGATGAGACATTGTTCCAAGTACTAAGGCCACTGGGCCGCACCTTGCCATCTGCATCTAGTTTGTCAGGTCAAAAGAAAAATCATGTGTTGTTCCATGCAACTCAAACATTTAAAAGTCTTCCAACCTTTTTGCTAATTGCCAGTGTTTACACTGTTGCTTCTTCATATCGTCTATGCTCATTCCTTTGGAGATCAGAATTTTGTATAGCAAAATTTACTTTATCCCCCAGCAGAAATGCTTATGTCAACAAAAAAAGACCTAACATAACATTTCTTAGCTGTAATAGCTACTCACTATACGTCAAGCTTGTTAAAACATTGCACCCCTCTAACTTAATGGACAACTACCTAATTGCAAACAAAAGGCATTCTCAAAAAGGATGTGATAACATGCTGATGAAAAAGAAACATACATTAAAACATCAAATGGAATCCAAAGTGACTACTGAGAACCGTGAATTATCCAAACTGTACATCAAAGTTAAAGATCAAGAACCCATATTCCGTCAACATATACATAAAACAATGAAAATTTGAAAAGGTGATCTTAATGGTTATACATATAAGATATGTATATCAGATGCGAACTACATGAGCCAACATAATATGAGTCTACGTGATGTGGAGGGCAATGCATATATTGGGATGAGTACTTGACATGACCCCTGGAACAGTCTATAACCCAGCCACACTAAGCTAGTTTAAAGGCAACCAGTAGCTATAGAAATACAGAGCAGTAACTCTGTTAACATAAGAAAACGCAGCTTGTTTAAACATGGAAAGCTTCATCCAAAGCAGAAACAACCTGTTTGGCTTTAATCAACTTCGAAAATAATAAAATGATAAGAAAATAGATAAATAACTTTATCATAAGTAAATCTGCATTGAGCCAAGCTCCCATCAGCTAAGTCAGACTGAGGTGTCCAGATATCCCCTTGTTTGCAACAGACAACAGCTTCTTCATTTTTTTTTTTCTTTTTTTTTCTTTTTTTGCAATTTAGAGCTTAGGGTTTAGGGCTTGGTTACCTTTCTATTCTCTTTCATTTCCCAAATATATTCTTGTAGTTTATAAAGAAATTTGAAGCAAAACCCATAAATAACGAAAAACATAGCATTTTATTGGAACCCACTAGCAAAAACCACAAAAAGGAAAGGAGTGATGAGGACCTGCAGGTTGTGGAGCTTGATGTGGGCCCAGATCTGCTTGACGGCCTCAGCGCGAGAGGACTCAGAGGCGCCAAGGAAGCTACCAAGAGCTGGTGAGATCGGCGTTGGCTTCATAATCCCGAGGCTCCTGTTAGGGATTTTGGGTTTGGTCGAGTCAGCTGCTGCCTTGGGCTTGGCCTTGGCCTTGGCCTTTGGCTTTGGTTCGGCAGCAGTGGCGGCCTTTGAGGCAGAAACAGCAGCTCCAGCAGTGGAGCTGGAGGATCTGGCCGGTGCCATGAGAGCCCTGCATCCTCTGAAAACCCTAAACACATTGGAAGACGACATTGTTCTCAGCCTCTCTCTCTCTCACACACCCAAGTCACTGCAACACAATTTTCTACGCTCTACTCTCTCTCTCTTTGATCTCTGTGCCCTAATATTTAGAAGACCCACTTCTGCCTATTTTCAAACGCTTCCTCTCCCCCTCTCCTCCTATTAGCTTCTTTTTTCTTTTCTTTTTTTGTGGAAAATTAAATATCCAATAAACCATTGGATTTTTATTTTATTTTGATGCTTGTTGATTGTACTTGTTGGGCTTGGGCCTAGCCATGCAGGCTTGCAGGATCCAACTCAGAATATACAAGAGAAATGGAAAATTTGAGTAACTTATAAACTACTATAATTTCCCAAAATTAATATTAGGGAAATATACAAAACACTCGCCTAGAATATGGGTGGATTTTACTTTACTATCCAAATTTTAAAGAGTTGCAATTTTTTTAATATTTAAAATCAAATTCAATATAAGGAAAATAAAAATAAAGTCTTACAAGAGTGCACTCCCGACCAAAGCCACCAAGGGTAAATGAGGCAAATATGAAATGTGGTTAAGGAAGTCTAAGTCAATTCTCTCCATAGTAAGGGTTGATGCGTTTTAGATTGGATCGGTTTACTCAAATTTCTGGAGTTTGGTTCGATTTAATTTTGACAAAGACCACACTAGAAACTTAATCAAACTGCTGTGTTCGGCTAGTTTTGGCCTAAGCCCAATATTTTTTTATTTTGTATTTCTACAATGTCTTTAGCTCAATTACAACAACAAAAGTTTATAACTTGATACATATTTTTTATTTTGTAGCACATTAAATCATCCTAAAATTCAACATAATATAAAACTTCAATTTTCAATAATAATATGGTTAAAATTTAAAGATAAATATGTACAACTATTATTATTGGAAATATAAAAATATAAATATGTGAAGAAGAAGAGAAATAGGATGTATAGAAAAATTGGATGAAGACAAAAATATATACAATGGATATTAAGAGAAAGACGAAAGCGCAACAAGAACAAATATGGTTCGCCGAAAAGGGGAAAAAATTGGGCTAGAGTAGTTATTTAGTTGAGTATATAAATTGGAATTAAGACTTTTTGGTATTAATTGGGCTAAAATATCTAGTTATTATTTGGGGTTATTAATATTATTTGAATATTAATTAGGCTTACTAATAATTTTGGATATAAATGAATAAGTAAACTTAACATAACCGTTCTGGTTCGGTTTACACTGGTTTTTCCAAGACAATAACCAAGAGGGAAACTAATCCAAAGCAATATGGTTTGGTTTTTTAGCCTAGTTTGACTATTTTAGTCAACATGATTTATTTATTTTTCGGGTTTTTCTCAACTCGGTTTGGCTCGATTTACTTGTTCGAATGCCCACCTCTATTGCTCATTATTAGGCCAACCGAACCCTCTGATGATCAGGTTGACATGAAATTATGCCCACCCCTACATTAGGCTAGCCCAAATACTGTCACAATAGAGGTAATCAAAGATAAAAGCTACATTGTGGATATTTTGATTTAACCGAACTTAGATTATCCCATGGCACTACATGCTTAGTGGTAAGAAAATACTTACAAGATAACCAAGTTTCTTTTTTTCCTTTATCGAAACAATGACCAAGTCGAATAGAGCCCATTACTCCCAAGGCTAGCCTAAGGGTTAGTTTGGGATTGCTGTCACTTTTTAAAAAAAGTTGCATGTGCTTTGAAAATAATTAGCTGTAAAGAAATGCAGCTCCATATTTGGTAAACAATATTTTTAAAGTGTTGTTAGTACAAAAAGCAATGTCAAAACCTTTTGGTAAATTTTAATATAAAACTATTGTAAATGTGAATAACGACTAAAATAGACATGATGTTGAAAGTGTTATGGGCTAATCATGTGGTGGTAGTGGTGGTGGTGGTGAAAGAGATGGTGGTTGTGGTAGTGGCGGCAGTGGGGATGGTGGTTGTGGAGGTGGAGGTGGTGAAGGTGGTGGAGTTGGATGAGGAGGTGGAGGTGATGTCATTTTTAAAAATTAATGATGGAATTAAAAAATTTATTGAAGGCTCATCTATGCTTCTTTTGAAAGCAACTTTGAAAAGCAACCTAAAGCCTACTTTTGAAAACTGTTGTCAAAAGGCCATTGCTTTTAAAATAATTGGGATATTTTATTTTACCAAACACCTTAAACTGCTTAATTTTAAAGTGAAGCGGGTTTTTGATAAATAAAAAAAAATCCCAAATGGGGCCTAAGAAGTACTACTAGACCAAATCCATTAGCATCCATTTAGAATGCTATCAACTTTAGCATTGTTCTCGATCCTAACTAGCGGTGGGCATCGAGACCGAAAATCAGAACACCAAACTGAACTGGTGAAAAAAAAAAAAAAAAAAGGGGAAAAAAACCAATTGACCAACAAAGTCCCCAAATTGGACTGGAATCGTAATGAACCGATTTCAGTTTCGGTTTTACACCGCACCAAACTGGACATGCTTTTTTAAAAAAAAAAAATATACATTTTTATAATTACAAAATTTTAAAATCCAATGCTATATTTTAAATTTTATAATTAATATCTTTCCAAGTTCAGCTTCAAAAAATTTCTCATTGTATGAATTGGATCATTTGTTAATTTTTAAGCAAAAAAAAATAACTTATTTATTATTATTTTTGTAAAAAAAATTAAAAATATTTGGGAAAAAAATTAAAAATTCGGTTCAAAACTGGAATAGGTCATAACCAAACCAGCCAATTTTTTTTTAAAAAAATTTGCTTAAACTGAACCAAATTGGACCGATTAAATAATACAGATTCTGATTTCGATTTGAGGTGAGATCCGAACCGAACCGGACCATGCCCACCCCTAATCCTAACACCAACAAGACTTTTTAGTCCCAAAGAATCTTTAAAAATAAGAGGTTTGAGAGTGCTTGAAAGTTGTCCACACAATTTTTTAGAGTGATTGATTCAGAAAACTGAATTTTCTGAAAATTGAGAAATTTATGCATTCCCAACAATTTTGGAAATTTTCGAATATGCCCAACAATTTGAGATGTTACAATTAGCTCAAAATGAAAATTCATATGGAAAAGCTCACAAAACGATTATATACTTGTACTTAAATGTTGTCATTTTTTGTGGAACATTTTGTATATGTATCTTTTTGATCACCAGATCATATTTATTTAAACAATTTTCTTTTTTGGAACTTTTAGATTTTAAAATTTTGGATGTCAGATATGATTTGTGTGTACCAAAGTTGAAATTTTTTATATTAAAATAGGCCAAAATCTAAATTTTCTATCCAACATGCACCCCTACCCTTTGCCAGAAACCCCACCCAAACTACCAAGATCCACACCGTTATCCAACCATCACGAGCCAACCCATTTAGATGTAGGAATGCATGCTCTTAATCACTTGAGTTCCAAACTCTTACTCTTTTCATTTATGTCAAGTTAAAAAAAACTTGAGTAATTTTATTAAACCAATGATGTTTTGATATATATATATAATAAAAGAAAAGGGAGTAGGGGATAGATTATACAAATTGTCACTATGAGTCAGACTCAATAGAATTTGATTAATTCTCGTTAAGGTGGAGAATTGAACCAAGAATTCTTTTTGTAAATCATAAATCGAATTACTGTTTGAGACCCATGATTCTATTTTATCATCAATCCAATCACCATTCACGTTTTTCTAGTATCTCCACTAAAGTTGTCAATTTAAACTTTTATTGAATTAACACAAAATGTAGGGAAGTCACAAAAATAAATAATAATGTCTAACGTCACAAAATTTACTCATCAATTTTGCTCACCAAACAATATGACAATGTGTACGTTTCAATATTTTACCTTTTAAAAATAAATTTGATTCAAAGTTAATTTTAACTTCAAACCAATCAATCAACACTATGTGATGGGATGAAAGAAACTTGGTTTCAATAATCCTTTAACGATACGGACTCATAAACTTGTTTGCGCTCCAATTTTCACCAATTTGTTTTGTTTAGTTTAGTTTTGTTTAGTTTTTTGTAAAATTTGCAATTACTCTTCTTTTATACCTTTCCAAAGTACAAGGGGCTTGTAGTTTAAGTAGTTAAAAGTATTTAACCATGCATTTGAGGTCTTGTGTTCAATTCCTCCCTTCCCCCATGTTGCTTGTATAAACAAAAAAAGCATTCGTGAAGCATTCCCCAACATGTTTTGAAATGAATTTGGAAACTTGCAATTCCCCCCGAAAATTAAAATTTTGCTTAGATCTTTCTTTAAAAAAGCCTTTTTACTAGGGAACATTTGGTTAGATTTTTCTCTATCCATCATTATTGCCTCTTATATCATAATGATGTTGAACATATTAATAATATTTTCTTGGAATCCTTTTTGCCAGTCAAATTTGTAATTAATTTGGTAATTTCACTGAATTGCTGTAACAAAAACAATTCATATTGTCTACAAATTTGGAAAAAGTTCTAACAATTTGCTGGCAAATTTGGCTACAAAGAAATAATTTGATTTAAAAAATAAATTACCTAATGTGCACTCATGTTAAAACATTTCTTTTTATGATATTTGGCATAAGAAAATTAAGAAGAAGAAACAATGATTTCATTTAAAAGTTACTTTAAAATGGGATGCACATCTTTTATCTACTTGGAAACTTCAGTTTGACGGTTTAGTTAAATCAGATGGCACATATGCTGCCGGTTTTATTATTAGAAATAGTAGTGGCTACACAAAAATTGTAGGTTCTCTACCTCTTTTTTTTTTTTTTGGTTGTTGTTGGGAAAAGATGGTATTTTATTAAACCTATAGGAAACAATGCATGGTAAGAATTATTAGCATGTTAACAACAGTTTCATTAAAACCTTCTCGGAGAAAATAGAACCCAACCCATGTCCTTGACTAAAGAGTCAAACAACTTATACGAAAAAGAAACTTATCAAAGAAGTCTTTTTGTGGTCCAGAGAAAGCATCATAGTTCTTCATACAGAGTCAAAACCATAATGTGGGTATTAGAACAAATCCAGCCAAACACCAACCTCAAAACCGTTGAAACACATCCCATCACTACGCAAGTACTGTCATCATATCATCTAAAGAAAGCATCGTAATTCTTCGTACATACTAAAAAAAAAGTATTGTGACTATGGGCATAAAACAGATCTAGTCAAACACCAACCGCCACCTCTAATTCTCTACCTATGTTTTGGAAGATGAAGCTTTTGATCTTACATTTGGTTGAGCTAAGCGTTTTGGCATTTCCAATCTTGTTATTGAAGGCAATTCCCAAATACTCATTAAACTTTTGCAGCAAAATGGTTGTCCACTGTGACAAATTTATTGTATCTTATTGAATATTCAAGACCTTTTACAACACCTTGAGATCTCTAAAATCCGAATATTGTTGCTAATGCTTTAGCTAATGTGTGGGTCACCATCAAAATAACTTCTTTATTTAGTTTCATAATCTTTCTCACTAATGGCTATGAGACTTTTGTATGATCAAAAGTATTTAGGAATTACTCGGAATCCTCTTTGTAATTTACTCTTGTACTTCGGAAAAAAAGAAAAAAGAAAAAGGGCAAATCACCTAATTAACTTGACCATTACTCCCAAGAAAAAGAAAATAAACAAATGAGAGAGAGAGGGAGAGAGCGAGGAAAAGAGGGAAATAGGGGTAAGGATAAAGGAGTTGGGAGAAAACGCTTGAAAAGGAAGTGGTGGCCAGGTTAACATATTTGGGGGGAATTGGGGTTCTGCACTGTAGAGAAGGAGAGAGAGAGAGAGAGAGGGAGAGAGACAGAGAGAGAGAGTTTTGTGGGATTTTAATTTAGCTGTAGATTTAATAATTTAAGAAGAATCCTATCACTAGTACAAGTAGTAGCTGTGCCATTTGATTTGGGCACAAATGAAAGTGAAGGGAGGAGGAAGAAGGAAGAGTTGGGAAGCAATGCCTCTTGATGTTGTTCTTCAAGATACCAGCAACAACCCAAATGCTCCTTTTGCTTCTCTTCTTCAGCTGCAAGCTAACGCAGCCGCTCTAGAGCAACCCCAAGAGCAACAGCAAGAGCTTCAAGAGCCTCAAGCTCTCGAAGAAGCTGACGATGGTGAGGGCGAGGGCGAGGGTGAAGATGATGGTGAGGTTGGGGGTGATGGTGATCGTGAGGCTGATGGTGTTGTTGATGACGATGAGAATAGAGAGCGCAACAAGCTTGCCGAGGGCTACTACGAAATCGAAGCCATTCGCCGAAAAAGGGTCCGCAAGGTACTACTCTCCCCCCAATTTTTTGTGGGTTATATTATTGCTTTAGAGAATTAAACTGGGTTCTTTTAGTTTTGCTGTTTTGTTGGAGTTTTGATAAGAAAATGATGGGTTTTTGTGTTTGTTTACATATTTCTTCTGATTACTGAGTGTTTTGTTTCCTTTCTGTTTTCGTTGGAATGTGGGAAATCAACAATATAGGGTGAGCTCCAGTATCTCATCAAATGGTGCGTGAACCTCCCTCTTACCATTTTTTTCTTGTTGTTTTTTAACTTACTTTATGCACATACACTGCTTCATTATATCAAATCAAATCATCTAAGTCTTGTTGATGTCAGACAGAGAATAGATAGGGAATAGAAGGGAGTGGGGAGAAGATTAAGGCCTTTTATAGACATTCCTAACTCGATAAAGAAACCCTAAATAGTGATAAGCAAATAAATCCTCAACCCCTATATAATATATAATCCCAATCTTAAAATATGATACGACATCCAAAGATGGGAGAAATTATTATATGGTACTAGAAAACGGCCATACTCTCGTACTACATTACAAAAACTCCAAAGTTGGTATATAAACTCTAATAAAGTTTTTTTTCTTCCATATAATCGGGATCTCTTGTTAATTAATTCTGTGTATTTATTGCTATTGGCTCATTATACAGGCGTGGTTGGCCAGAGACTGACAATACATGGGAGCCCTTGGATAATCTCCATTCAATTGCTGATGTTATCGAAGCATTTGAGGAAAGGTATTATTTTGTTTAGTTTTCTTCCATTTCCCTCTAGTTATTCATTTGGTTTTCCAAAAACAGGAGTAAAAGGACACTAACAATTCGCAGTGCTTTGAGCTTACAAAGATATTAAAAACTGACTCATTTTAAAATTCTGGTTATGTTGATTGGGTTCATTTTTTTTATAGGTAGCTTGAGCAACAAATGCAAAGTTTTAAGTTTCATTTTTATTATTTTTATTATGTCTTTTTTAAAGCTTGCGTGCTGGAAAGCATCGGAAGCGCAAGCGCAAGTCCGGGACTCCTCATTCTCAACCCAAGAAGAGGCAGCAGCGTTCTACTGATCCTATCTACAACGTGACAGATGTGGAAATCAGCATGGTTGATAAAGTTCTGTCCTCCGCTGCTCTCAACTGCCCGAGCCTTGTTGATCTTCCGCCCCCTCAGCAGTCTGTGGGCGTAGCGTTTGAAGGAGAGAATGATGGGCATGTCAATAATACTGAAACCACCAAGAAAGTTGATGCTGAGAATTGGTGTTCAAATGCTTCCCAAGAAATTGGTGAAAGGAGAGAGGAAAATGAGTATGATCCAAAGCTTAGTGAGCTCAGAGCAACAATATCTACTAATATTGTCAATTCAGATAAACTTTCTGTACATTTCCAAGAAGCAAAGGCATCTGAAGTTAATGGTCTTTCCAAGGTCGACTGTGCAGAACCAGTACAGAGCAATCGCAATACTGGAGCTAAGAGAAGGAAGTCTGGTTCTGTGAAGAGGTTTAAACAAGAGACGCAATTGTCTGAACTGGGTGCTACACCAAATGCAACAAGCAGAGTCAGTGTTAGATATGGTGGTAGAGTTAATCAATCAGGGGCAGAAAATCTTGATTATGCCGGGGAAAATTCAAGTCGCAGGAGTAAGATTGATGAATCCAAAAGTGCAGTGCGTATCACCAAGATTATCAAGCCAATAGGGTATTCAACTTCTGTGTCAAATGATGTCCAGGATGTGTCAGTCACCTTTAAGGCAATGAGGTCTGTCTTAAACTTCAATTTATATGTCTATTCCATCTTTGAGGATAACTTTACGTATATATTCTGACTAGATTTACGAATAGTTTATGTTTTGAATAGGTTAAATAAAATGCATACTCCATTAGTACCTTTTTTTCTTCCTCTGGTTCATAAAAAGAAATGCATACTCCATTCGGTGGAAATTGCCGTCCCTTTATAATAGCCATCTCCAATGTCCGCTACCAAATTGTGCCATGACTGGGTTATGTATGCCTACCTGTGCTACATATCAGTTACTGTTAGCATTTCAATGAACTATTTATTTTCCTAATTCATTCATCTAAAAGATGCCAAGCATAGAGCTAAAAGATTCTTATATATACATACAGTTTTGTGGTAATCATCTACAAATTAGTTCTTCTTCTCATAAGTCTAGATGGCTTATTAAGAGCATTCTCCTTGAATACTAGTTTCTCTAATATCATACATAGAGCAATGTTGTGCAGAAAATATTACTGAAATTATGATGTTAAAACATTTGATGTTTTTCAAATTGCATTGATCATTCATACCATCTTTTTCTAGCAGGAGTTCTGAATTTGGAATTGTTACTATGTTGCTGATTAATGCACCTCGATCCTTTTTAGATATTTGATAAGAAAACGTTGCATGAGTAATTTCCCTTGTGAAAATCCATTTCTTGACCTAATAATTATTGAGGAAAGGTACATTATGCCTCCCACGCAAACTACAGGCTCTATGACACCAACTCATATTTGGAAATAGACATGATTCCAGTCATGTACCAAATTAATCACATATATAGTCCTGAATGATAATAATACAATTGTCTTGGGAATTAGATACGAATTAGGTAAGGCTTTAGACTTCATAAAGGCAGCAAAAATGCGCTTAAAACATACTTGGTCCAATACTGAAGACTTTGGACTAAAGGGCATCACCTCTCCCTTGAACTAAGGTGGTGTGAGGGGTAGGTGGAGTGGGTGAGATCATCTCTTAAACTATTACACATTGGAAAGGTTGTCAAACTTGGAGAGAGAGAGAGAGAGAGAATCTGATATGAATATGACTCTTGTAGAAGCACTCGTAAGCCCCACCTCATAGCTTTTTCTTATGCTTCACCATTTTTCCTTTTGGAATTTGGATCACTTGGGAAGCACAGTTTTGTATGTGAATTAAGATTCTTCCTCTGATATAAGACAAAGCTACACTGTGCATGCAAGGAGTATTACCCAATCGTCTTATCCTTTTCTGCACCATTCTTTGTGACACGTGTGCCAAGCATGATTTATTTGTTTGTGTTATGTTGTTCGATTTGATTGTGGTCACAAGTCAGACCTAAAAATGTATTTATACCTTTTATAATTTAGTTCTTATGGTCTCATCAAAAGAATTTAGTTCTAATGGGTCTTCCGTTTTGGTTGAAATAGTCTATTTGTTTGACTGTTTTCATGCTTTTAGTCAGTTCTGGCACGTGTTGCGTGTTTTAATTGGACCATCACTCTGTGTGTGGGCTAGAATAGAACATTCTTGGCGGATCTTCAGACTAATCCTTTGACCACTATCACCCCATTGTAGTTGAAGTGAGAAAATGTGTAGTTTACTTGTAGTAAAAGTTCTTGAGTAATTTATTGCTTAGGAGCAGTAACATATGATATCAGAGTAGCTGCACATGCTTTGTTCCTGATGGCTTCTG
>NW_023010034.1:0-41682 GCF_902201215.1 Prunus dulcis
ATAGAGATTTCCAGAGTCCGCATATCTAATAACACTTGGGCTATTTATAATTTCACTCAAAAATATGCCCATATATGGTGTTATGCTTAGATAGCATCAAATATGCCTCACATCATCCAAAATGATGGAGTTGAGCTCTATCTGGAAAATACGATGTCCCGTCCAATATACTTCCGGAAAATCCTTCAAGTGTCCAACGAATAATCCGCATAAAAATGCTTCAATACTTTCTTAGTATAAGCAATAATCTCGTTGGCATAATGCTCGATCTTTCATTCGAGACAAATATTTCTGGAACTCTTGAGAAGCTTTAATGTGTTTGTAAACATATTAATGTACTCACTGAGGCAATTTATGCATATTAGTATTGAGTACGGATTTTGTGCTTCAGGCACATGTCATTCAGGGACTTGCTTTATGCAATTTCAATCCTTTCAAGGATTTTGTTTAAAGGGATTAAACTTTATGACACATTATATAGCTTTAACCTAGCTATTTATATATCTTTAGGAAATCGCTTCTGGCAATATGCTCCGTGTCTTTAATAATCTTTAGAGATAACATGTTGGTCTCCATGTGCAATAAAGGGGGGGCACAATTGAATTTTGAAAATATGGAGAAAACCCAACATTCCTTGTTTCTGCCAGAAACATTGTGTCATACAAAGTAGGTATATTCCCTTTTATTCCAAACACCCAAGTATAACTTTCAGTATTAACAATTTTGGGGTTCGTACTGTGGGTTTGTTCTTTCACGTTCATTCTCATCTATAATGGAATTGCCTCATTTCATTTTAGCCAATGATACTGTCGACATTTAATAATTGAACGTGGTTCCAATCAACACAGCCCATTGATGATTTGAGTAGCTACTCCAAAATCAAAATTTGTCATTCATCAATTCATGATCCCACCATTCTCATGTCCATGCGCATGCATCAATTATAAGCATTTCTTTGCTTTTGGGTACCCAAGCCACTGCAGGGGCTTTTATTATGTGAGAATGTGGATTATAACCTCCAATGGAGCGTTATGTTATAGTAGGGCGTGGATAATCTCTATTTAGGGAGTTGGAACATTTAGAACCATATATCTGGCATGCTGCAGGCATGCCACAGATTAATATATACATGTCAATTAATTTCTGGGACTTTAACCCATACAATTTGCAACGCATTAGGCGTGCACAATATCAATATTGACATGTCAAGGGATTGTCCTTTCGGGACTGCAATCCACATCATTTGCTACGCAACAGGCGTGTATCATATTGATCACTGCTATACCCATATTTTGTTCTTATGGGACTTGAATCTGTGCAGTGTATTATCAATGTATCCAACTTGCAATTTGTAAAATTTGCATTAATAATTCATGGATACATACAAGCCATTCTTTGGAACAGACTTATCTCCCCATTTGGTTACCTTTCAAGATAAAATATCAAATAAGTATATAAGCTTAAAATAACACAAGTATTGCTTACATCCTTAGGTGGGAGAAACTTTTCTCAAGTATCATTCATGCTTGTATCGGCCCAGTAAATATAATGTAGCGCCTGATGATCTAGTTATATCCTGCAAGAGCAAAATCACAATCCTTTTCTCTGTCAATAACTCTCAGAGTTAGGATCACTTCATGGATTCTTTCTTCAGATGTTCATTCTAAAGAAATAAAATCTCTTATGAACAGAGAGCTGCAAAAGAGAAAAAATGCAAAAAAATTGTGATATTGATTGGAAGATAAGGTAAGCAATCAGGGAAGGAAGCTGGTGGGAGCAGACAAGCAGCTCATCAATCAAGGAAGGAAGCTGGTGGGAGCAGAAAACAAGCTCTCAATTCTCCTAGTCTAGAAGGACCTCAGGAGATTAGAGCACAAGGCCGCCTTCACAATTCCTTGATCTTGCAGAAACATGATCAGGGATAGTCTTGCTTCCTGAATGGATGATCAGAGATAGTCTTGCTTCTCAGGCATATTAAGTGCTTAATGATAAGAAAAACAAGTAGATATAGCATCATTTTTTATGGGAAAACTGGATGTCTTCTGCAAAGAAAATTTCGTTAGTAACACATTTATACACAAATACAATGAATAGATAGAACCGGTGAATTTCAAATTAACCATAGGAAAAATTGCGAGATTCTCGGGATATTTTTGAAAAAGTAGCTCCGTGAAATCCGTAAAGCAAGATCGGCTTTGAAAATAATACTTGAAAACGCCGAAAATGCCGACAGGCATTATCAGAGGCCACGTGAAGTTTTGGACTCTTGCGAAAGAAAAAGATAATGTGGGGATTTGAGAAGATATTGGAATCCTGAAAAGTTGCCACATTTTCGTCTATAGATATTGCCTTTGCAAAACTTGATTGAGCAACTGCGTTTCAACTCAACTTCCTTCATTTTCTGAAACTTTAGTTTTTGTAAGACTTTCTTCAAAACCTTCTTAAAATGGCTTCCTCTTCTTCCTGCCCAAATAATTTCAATTTAAATGATGCTCCCACAACAACCAATGACGCCAAAGTTTGGCGTCCATCCTTTGTATCCCAAAATCGTCATCTCATAGTTAATGATTCTGTGATGATGAATGATGCTACTGCTGTCACAGTAGCTAAGAATTTCATTATTCCAATGGATGAAATGCTGTTGACAGGGAGGTCTGAGGAAGAGGCTATTGAGGACTCAATGACTTTTAGCATTCAGAGTGCTGCTTCTGTTTCTAACATGGCTGATCGTTTGCGTGCTAGAGCAAACGAGGTTCAGAAGTTAACAACTGAAAATTCGTCTATTCAAAGAATGCTTCATGTGTCTCAACAGGAGGTTGAGAAACTTAAAGGAGAGAATAATTCCTTGTTGAAACTGGTGAGTTCGTACTCTGTTGATACACAGAGAAGGCTAGACATGCTGCAGGTCTCTAATGAAAGAATTTTGGGAGACCACGAGAGGCTCATGGCTAGGCTTAAGAGGCGCCGTCCTCTTCCTTCAGAGGCTTCCGGAACATAATGTAATTTTATAGATTTTACAGGGCCTGCACCTTCATTGCAGGTGGAAAAAATCTATCTATTGTATGCCCCTTTCCTGTTATAATAATAACTGCGCACATTCTTAAACTTGCACATGTGGTTTTTGCGTCTTTTCAAAATGACGGTTTGGAACCTTGTGCTTTATAGGTTCAAATAACCACATCGACTCTCCCAAATTTCATATTTTAGCGCATGGTAGCCCGGAACTTTTGGCCTGGGCTAAACATAAACTCAGAATTTATTTGCCCTTTTCAAATGGACATGAAATACGATAATATCGCAATATAGTAGTGGAGAGCATTAACTACTATGTACCCACAACTTCAAGTTTTAGGATCTCTCATATATTTGGATCCATGGGCTTCCGGCCCAGATATAACAAAATATGTGGGGAGCCTCAATTCATCATTTGAGGTTTATATTGATATTATCCATTTCGCGGTGTATTCTTAACAACCGGATTCACAAAATATATTTCGTCCTTGAGGTGTCGATTATAACATAATCGAACTTTATTAAGTTCATCATTCTCTTATGCCAAAGAAATATGTGGCGTACCACAATTTGCAATAATACCTCAAGGGTTGTCCATTTAACTATTGGAACTTTAGGTTCTCAACACTGTTAGATTTTGAACTTCAGGCCAAAATCACATATTCTCATGGTATGGACATTTTTACAATTTTATGTACATATTTCGGGACTTCAAACCCTTACATAATTGTCCATATTTTGAGGAACTTCTGGCATCTCATTTAATTGCTCATCCATGAGTTTAAGGAACTGCAGGTTCTCTTTTGTATATAGTGATGGTTTACCCAAAATGGTTAATATTTATGCATACGTCACTATTCATGTGAATAGTACTATTCATCAAGTCATGAATACATATCTATTCATGTGTACAGTACATCTGCCAGTACAGTTATCATCCATGTGTACGGCACTATGAACCAATACGGTACTGTTACATCATTAAGGAACCCCAGGTCCTTATTCACATGTCAGGGATCAAGGACCCTTAAGTCCGATCACATGTTTACAAATATAGTACCGGAGAGACTGCCAGCTCTCATATCAAAATCATCATCAAGGATCTTCAAGTCCTGATGTAAATGTATGATGAGGATCAAGGAACTTCTGGTCCTGATCTGTATACTGTAAAAACTCATCATATAGCACAATTAATCCATAAAATAAATTTACTGGTAAATAAATTACTTGTATGGACGTTAATCCCGCACCATACTTTAAATGTGCGGTAAAGTAAATTCATAAATTAAATTGTTGTATGGACGTTAATCCCGCACCATACTGTAAATGTGCGGTAAAGTAAACGTGCTTGTATGGGCACTAATTCTGCTTCATACATTTAAATAACAGTAAAGGCGTGGACGATAAACCCGCACCACCCTTTAAAGTAAATTTATGATAAAGTAAATGTGCTTGTATGGGCACTAATTCTGCTCCATACATTTAAATGACAGTAAAGGCGTGGACGATAAACCCGCACCACCCTTTAAAGTAAATTTACGATAAAATAAATGTGCTTGTATGTGTAATAAACCTACACCATACAGTAAATAAAATAATTGCGGAATGAATAAAGTAAAGACAATTATTTATGGGTTCATATCAACACCAAAATCAAATAGCATGATATTATTATACTGATATATTAGTGGAAAGCTAGATATATCACGTTGATTTTTCTTCTTTTTATTTTTTATTGATTTTTGGTACAGACCCACATGCTGAAGTGATAGCCTTGTCTCCCAATTATGGAGGTTTTGTCCCCATTAGCTGACCAGCAGCCATTGTGGACCGAAATGGGAGTGAGAGAGACTGAGAGCAATGTGTGATCTGGAAAAGCTCCTTGATCTTCGGTCGTGAGCTCTGCCTCTTCCCAATCAGAATTGATCCACAAGGAACTCTGACGTCGCAACAGATCATTCTTCTTTTTTTTTTTTTTCTTCTCTTCTCTCATTTTTTTTTTTTCTTTCTTCATCTTCCAATTCTCATGCTTCTCTGCTCTTTCTTTTAACAGGGTCTGGCGGAACTCCTGCTCAGCAACCTCACGCTGTTGGGCACGGACCTTAGCAGCCTCAGCCTTGAGTCCCTTACGCTCCTTATTTTGGACATGAACCCAGCCTTTCCACACTTGGATCTGCAACTCGGTGGCGATGAACCCAGCCGGCTCTTCTGCTGCTGATGAGAATGATGCCCACCACCGAGTTGGGTTTGACTGGTTATGGCTGAGGAGGCTGAGGTGAACAAGAGGAAAGTGAAGGCTGTGATGAGAGTTGATAGCCTGATGTAATGGTGGTGCTGGTTTGCCCGAGAGGTTAAGGGGGAAGACTTAAGATCTTCTGCACATAAGTGCGCAAAAACAAAGAAGCAGCAGCTGGAAACACTTGAGAAGTTGCAAGCAGGGCAAGAAAAAAAAAAAAGAGTTCAGGTTGTGGATGGAGCGTTGACGGGTTCGATCCAGAGGAGTGGATCTGAGGAAGAAAGGAAGCGTTGTGCATATCATGGATGGAGTTCATTCGAGAACTCAGTTGGTTACAGAATCGTGCTGATAACGTGTTGTAAACGAAAGAGAATTTAGAGAAGAGAAAAATGGAAGAAAACAGAGAAAAATTCTCTGCAATCGGAATTGATCTTTTTCTATCTGTATATTACAATGGGAAGGTGTTCTTCTTATAGGCAAACCTTCAAACATGTGAGCTCTACTATATAACGTGTGGGCTCCACCTCCATTATTTACAACAAAAACAAAATTTTAAACTCATTCACCTAGCCGGAAACAAAAATAGTTCATTTACCATAAGGTTATTATTAAAGTGTTTATTTATTTATTTGAACTAGACTGCAAAGATTAAATAATACCCCTAATGTGAGAATACAAGGTAAACACTCCAATTAAGCATAATGAGAAACAATAACAAGAAATTGTCTAGGGAAGATCAATAAGACTAGTTAAAATATATGCTTGATTTATTTATCAAACTTTGATAATTTATAAACACAAATTGCAAGCAACTAATTAATTAGCAGCTTAAGAAGACATATACCTTTCCTACACCACCCATGCCAAAAAGCAACCAACAACACAGTTGCATATTGAAGAGTTCCTATGCTTGAAGAAACTAATGACAAACTGAAAATTAATCGGAGGGAGTTATTGGATATATTTTTTTATGGCTGTTATAAATAAATAAAAAAGAATAGTTATTCGGTAAGATCATACCCTTGACAGTGTGGTTGGAAGTGTCTTCTCTCTGCCTTTCGGGTATTCGGTAAGATCAAGAGAGGCTGCACAGGAGGAGAAGAAAGACTATATATATGATGAGACGACGAGAGTAAAGAAGGGAAGTGAGGGATATGAGCTGTCACACAGATATTTTGGCTATTCTTTTTCTGTTTTATTTGTTTGTTGGTTATTAGTTCCCTTCATTATTTCACCAGCCAAAATAATTCACCAACAATGAATATGAACTGATCAACTTAAATTTTTTGTTGAACCAAACAAAAATAACATAAAAAATTCCAACTTTCAATACTGAATTAATTAAACAGATGAATAAAGACACCCTTATACTATACATGGGAGGAAAATCAATCTTGAAAGATAGGGCAATAACTATATAGTGCCACAATGCGTTAGCTCATGTGAGTATGCGATTATATTTTTGTTGTTTTCAATTTTTGAATACAATCGATAGTCAAAGTAATAGGAGGGACGATGATTTTTCAAACACACTTTTTCGTTAAGCTAGACCCGTTTGCAAGCATGCAATTATCGTTGGAAGACTGCACAATAGGCATGGGCATAGGAAATGGCCGTCATAGTTTTTAGAGAACGTATTTGGACCAAACAACAGGATCAAGTGTACTTTCAGATTTATTTAAGATAAAAGATTTACACAAGATGCAGTAGTTTGATCACATTTCTAAGGGCTTCAAGCCCAAACACACAAATAAAACGACGTAGTAGTAGCAGAACTCCCATCTACTGTACCAGCCTAGCAGCAGCAACAAGAATATTCTGTTAAGATTATGATGTGGAACAGAGTTCCGTCTGGTAAGATTTCGTAACCCTTGGGATCCCAGAAAAATCTGATTATGTCGGCGGTTTTCTATATAAACCGCCGTGGTTATTTCAATTCTTGTCATTAAGTAGATCTACCGACGTAGGATAAGAAAATCAAAGAAAAAAATTGTAAACAAAAATTCTTATTAAGACGACGGTTTAAATTAAAGTTACGACGTATAAAATGAATAAATACGACGCTAAAGATTTAAAGATAACGTCGTAGAACTATACGATAATGGCGTCGATATATTTATATTTTCCGTCGTTGTAAATTAATTTAATACGGCGATATTTTGTATTTTAAAGCCGTGGATTTGTTTGTAATTATACGGCGTCTTATACGAAAAACTCGTCGTGTTATTTTATGAGTAAAAACGGCGGCTTTTATTGAAATCGTCGTCTTTACTTTCTACGTCGGTCGATTCATAACTTCTGCCGTCCTTTGTTGGCTTTGATTTTACACCGCTGAAATCTGTTTCAAATAGACGTCGGTTGTTTAATTAGGTACGTCGTTGTTTTTGAACAACCATTTGAATCTCCATTTTTAGTTGTCTAAGGTGGTATAACACGACGGTGTTTTTAGAACCGTCGTCTTTTTAAAAACCACGACGGTTTTCACTTAGACCGTCGTTGTTTTATGGTCGTCTTTTTCACTTTTTGTAGTAGTGAATATTTCTCAGGCAGCAACATAAAAAATAATATCCCCATCACACAAACCCGTAGCAGAAAAAGTTCCTATCCCAAGCCCCATTTTCCATAGACCAAACACACCGTAAGCTCTTCTTTAGTTCAAAATTTAGGGGATTAGGAATGAGTTTGAAATTGCATTCACATGCCAAAATATAATCGATAGTCAAAGTAATAAGAGGGACGATGATTTTTCAAACACACTTTTTCGCTAAGCTAGACCCCTTTGCAAGCATGCAATTATCTTTGGAAGACTGCACAAAAGGCATGGGCATAGGAAATGGCCGTCATAGTTTTTAGAGAACGTATTTGGACCAAACAACAGGATCAAGTGTACTTTCAGATTTATTTAAGATAAGAGATTTACACAAGATGCAGTAGTTTGATCACATTTCTAAGGGCTTCAGGCCCAAACACACAAATAAAACGACGTAGTAGTAGCACAACTCCCATCTACTGTACCAGGCTAGCAGCAGCAAGCAATAAGAATATTTCCCAGGCAGCACATAAAAAATAATATCCCCATCACACAAACCCGTAGCAGAAAAAGTTCCTATCCAAGAAGAACGTCTCTAATGGAATGCAGCTCAGATGCAGAATCACTGATATTCTTCAGACGGTCCGTTGGAGATTCAGCAGAGCATTCAATTCCAATTCTAAATATTGAATTCAAGCACACCTCAATCTTTTGAACCCTTGTCTCGTTGGTGCCTCCTTCAAAAAGTGTTGAATCTACAATCTCCATAACTCGATTAGGGAAAGCCATTTTAACATAAGTATGAAGGTTTAGGTCCCCATTAAACATGTCGTCGGTGGGTCGCTTTCCTGCGAACATCTCTAACAGAAGAATACCAAAGCTGTATACATCTCCATTTGTTGACACCTCGCTTCCCATACCGTACTCTACCATTGAAACATCATAAGATATTATCAGCACAATTGTTAGTAAAATAGCCAAACTTTGTAAGATTTAAAATGAAAACAAGGACACCACTTACCTGGAGCAGCATAACCAACCGTTCCTTTTATTCCAATGGAACTTGTGTGATTGTTGGAAACATTAATACCAGTTTCTTGGGAGAGAAATCTTGCGAGTCCGAAGTCAGAAACATGTCCAGTCATCTCGTTGTCCAAAAGAACATTGCTTGGCTTGAGATCACAATGAACTATCTGTGTTTCGCAATGATTATGAAGATAATCCAATGCACAAGCAACATCAATGGCAATCTCTAGCCTTTGATCTAGATTTAAACTCTTGGGTCCCTCTCTTACCTCTTCAATTTCAGTAGGAGGATGCAGCCACTCCTCTAAGCTTCCTCTGTCCATGTACTTGTAAACCAGAGCCTTGAAGTCATTACCATGAAAGTCAACACTTGAACACGCAGTTATAATCTCGACAAGATTTCGATGCTTGATGTTTCTTAAAGCCTCACATTCGGCCATGAAACTCTTCGATGCTCCATGGCGTAACAAGTTGAACACCTTCACAGCAACAAGTTGATGTTTATCATTATCATCAAGAATTCCTTTGTACGCAGACCCAAAACTGCCTGCCCCAATCAAATTAGCCGAAGAGAACTCGTCAGTAGCTCTTAGAAGAGTAGCATATGACACTTGCAAAAAATGGTTCGCCAATGTGCTCAACGGAATCTCTTTCCTTTTCCTTCTTGACGAACAGAGGAAGAAATAGGACATCACCATAACTATTCCAAGAAGAGCAACTCCGGAAAGTACTAACGGGATTATTAATTTCAAGCTACGAGATAATCCTCCTTTTCTGGACTTGCACTTGGGCAGTTGCAGATCAGCAATACCTCCACAGAGCTTGGTGTTGCCAGTAATTGAAATCGCACTTGCATTTTTAAAAGCACCTCCTCCAGTTGGTACCGCTCCCCAAAATTCATTGAATGATAGGTCTAGTTTCTTCAAGAAGACAAAGCCCCCTAAGAATTTTGGAATTTCACCCGACAAATTGTTGCGAGAAAGGTCTAATTCTCCTATGGCTTTCAACCCAATCATAGATGAGGGAATAGGCCCCTTGAAGAAGTTGCCTTGCAAGTACAAAACTTCTAAACTCTCACATGAACCAAGGCTACTAGGAAGTTCTCCGGATAACATGTTATTAGAAACGTCCAGTACACCTAGACTCTTCAACTTTCCAACCTCCATTGGAAGAGAACCCGTAAGGTTGTTCATCGACAAGTTCAAAAGCACTGATAAGGACGGGAGGCCGATAACTTGTTGAGGTATTGCGCCACTAAGTTTATTATTAGATAAATCCAATAATATCAACCGCTTGCAATTCCCCAGGCTTGAAGGGATGCCGCCCTCAAGATTATTTCCTTGTAAGGAGAGTTCGTATAACTTGGTTAAATTTCCTAAAGAGGACGGAATGCTTCCTGATAATGTATTAAAAGAAATCTCTAATTCCACAAGGCTTGAAAGCTTCTGAATTTCAGTTGGAATGTTACCCGTCAAGCTATTTTCCCTCATTGCCAACGACTCCAAGTTGACTAAGTTTCCTATGTCTGTTGGGATGCTTCCTTGTATTTGGTTTCTCTGAAACCAAAAAATTTCAAGTTTGGTTGAGAGATTGGATATTGATGTGGGCAACGTTCCTCCAAAATGGTTGTCATTTATAATCAACCGTTTTAACTCTGTGGCATTGGTCAAGTCCGAGAGAAAACTCAAGTCACCATCTGTACCGCTTCCAAGACGATTATCTTCAATGGTGAAATGCTCTAGGTCATGAAGCTTTCGGAAATCTGGCACCTGTCCTGTTAGCTTGTTTTCTTGAACTTGCAATACCTGTAGACTTGTGGCATTTGATAGTGAGGGAGGAAGGGATCCAAAAAATTTGTTTTCAGCGATGCTTAGTACTTGGAGATTAGGAAGAGTTTTTCCCAAGTCTGAAGGAAGACTCCCTTGAATTTGATTAAATGCTGCGTCAAAAGTATCAAGAGCAGAGAGGTTATAGATGGAGGGAGGAATGGTACCAGATAAGTTGTTTAAGCCCAAACACAAAAATGTTAAGTTTTTCAATTGGCCTAGAGAAGTAGGGATGCTTCCCACCAAGTTATTTTGAAATGCAGCGAGTACCTCGAGAGACGACAGGTTTCCCAAGGAAGGAGGGATCTCTTCTGTTAAATTATTAACTTGTAAAACAAATCTTCGAAGCTTAGACAAGGAGCCAAATTCAGATGGAATTTTACCCACCAACCCGTTGAGACCGAAATTCATGAAGATGAGGTTGGAGCAATATGATATGTTGTATGGAATAGGGCCACTAAATGAGTTGTTGTGTAGAGACAGTACCTGCAATCTATGCAAATGCCCAATTTGTGGAGGGATTTCCTGACTAAAGCTGTTGTTTTGGAGCCATAGTCCCCTTAGGAAACTTAGGTTTCCTATGTGCGCCGATAGGGACCCTGCCAGCTTTTGAGATCCGAGATATAGCCTTGTGACCCTTTGGCGATGGCGTCGACCGCAGGTGACACCGTGCCACGAGCAAAAGTGAATGGATTCATTCCAGGAGCTCAATACATTGTGAGGATCTTGCTTTATTTGAGCTTTGATGGCTAGCAGTGCAAGCCTATCCGTCTCGTTGCCTCCCATTCTCAAATGCATGGAGCAAACGAACAATGCTCCGTTCACAATTGAGTATATTAAGAAAATCAGTTTCATAACAAAAACCCCCGTTTTGAGTTTCATTATGAAGGCATGGGAAAATGGTTTATAAATAAGATTGAGTAATGCGCTTAACCAATTCCCGGTTATAAATAAGATCAGCCACGGTTGACTTGCTTTCCAAAGACACAAAACTTTGACTTGCTTCCATTAGTCACTTGCAAAGAATTAGCCATGCCCATTTATCTACGGAAAATGCCAAATTAGTACTTGTTGACTTGCTTTAACCACTCTCCCTTCAAATTCTGTTCTCGCATCCACTGTTTGTCGTACTTGTATTGTATGGTTGTTAAAATTACAATTACAAAATTGACCCCAGGAAGCTGAGTGGAAACAGCCCCAGCAATAATACATTCCACCAACGTGTGGTGGAAGAAATACGCTGATAAAGGCCAGTGGTTAATTTCTTCTGGCACTAATCATTCGTTGGTTTGGTTGAATTCAATTCAGTGGATTTTTATTGAACGAAAACAATTGTGTTATACAATTTGTTTTCTTCTCATAAGTCATACGTATAAGACTTGTACACTATGGACTCTATAAAAATACAAATACATATCTGATGATAACATATGGATATGACATAAGGTACATATTTGATTTTTGTAGTGAAAATTTTGGATTGGGTTCGCTGTGTGTTTTTAAAATTTTTAATAAAATATTTAACCCGAATGCTAAATTTCTAAATTTATAACCAATTTTTTCCTAAGCCCAACTCCAAATCACCTCTCTTTTTTAGGCCCAATCACCTCCTTTTGTATGAAATTTGGCTATTTGTGAATTTTTAAACCCTAAAAATAAAATCTTAGTTGAGTTTTGTAAAACAAATTTATAAAAAATTAAAATTAAAAATAAATAAAAAACTCATAAAAAAAATTTATAAGCCCTAAAAAAAAAACTTGAAGCCCAACTCCAAAATCCAAAATCGAACTGACTTATGGACAAACTAGACCATACCGGATTGTATAAATATTTAGGAAAATTTGCATAAATGTCACTTCAATTTTTAGGTTTGCATGCTAAATATCACTTGAACTTTTAATTTTTATTTTTAACCACCAAAACTTTGTAGAGTGTTGCGATCCACCACCTATATCTAACTTCGTTAAAGATTCCGTTAAATTTAAAAGCATTTTCGTCAATTCACTACTAAATAATTATAAAAATAAAAAAGTTGACCTGATTACATAGGGGCTTCAAAAAAAAAAAAAAAAAAAAAACTAATTGCACTCATCGACGCTACCATGATGAGCATGCAATGGCTATGCCTATGCACCTAAATTAAAATTAAAATTTCGAAACTAAATCTAATATAAATGGTATATATCACAAGTGGTCTAAATGATGGATGAGTTTTTGAATTTTTTTTTTCTTCTAAAGTTTGTATGAAAAGATAAAAATAAAATTTGAATCTTTAAAATTGGCATTGGAAAATGGTAGGGAATAAGGCCATCCCTTATGAGGAGAAATTATAAAATGATACTGTATCACCACGTCAGTTAATGATACTCCTACTCAAAATTTGCCATGTGTATAATTTGTTTACAACTGGATTTACCGCTTGTTTGTATCTTTAAAAATAAAATTAAAAAGATTTTTAAAAAAACATAAAAAGAAAAATTCCGCAGCAATAGGCTGAACGACGAAGGCCCTTCCCCCAACTTCCTGCCATGGAAATCTCACACTGCCAAATTCCTCAAACACTTATTGGCTTATTGGCCTCCGTCCAACTAATGGGTGAGGGCAAGGCCCATACTTTCTTAGGTGGGTTTTCCCATGCCTATGTAAGGGAGCCAACAAGTTAGAGATGAGGGGGGAAGAAACATTCACACAGCCACACCTTCTAAGAGCACTTCCAGTGTTTGCCCCTAGCCTAGGCAACAGGGGCCCAAGCCCCCATTTGACGTTCCAGCGGGCTTCTACAACCATGGCAGCTTGTGGAACCCTGCAAATCGGGCCAGCCTAAAGGCAAGAATAGCCTGGGTGTTGTCTGAGTTTGCTGACGTCAGCAACAAAAAAATATGAAAAAATACTAAAAATTTAAGAATTTTTTTTAATAAATACTTAGTCATAGTTGTAGGGGTCTTTTTGTTCTAATAGGCTTGGGTTGCTATAAGAAGAAAACGAACAAAATTTCCCTAGTGCCTGAGTTCAAGAACCAGGCTCCCAAAAGAGTTTTTGAAGAATTTGATGAAACTTTACAAAAACACTCATAGGTTCTTTTCACCAATAGCCAAATAAACATAACAAATTGATGAGTGACTAGGCCTAAGGAGCTTGTGGCATGGGAGCTAAGCTTTCATGAGTTTAGCAATTTGAGAGAGAGAGAGAGAGAGAGAGAGAGAGAAACATGAGTTTCTTATAGAGAACGAACAATGAATATGAAGTTATGAACTGATCAACTTAAAGCATTTGTTGAACCAAACAAAAATATCATAAAAAATTCCAACTTCCAATGAATAAAGACACCATTATATTATACATGGGAGGAAAATCAATCATGAAAGATAGGGCAATAACTATATAGTGCCAAAATGGGTTAG
The DNA here is from genome assembly GCF_902201215.1 of Prunus dulcis. Taxonomy (NCBI): domain Eukaryota; kingdom Viridiplantae; phylum Streptophyta; class Magnoliopsida; order Rosales; family Rosaceae; genus Prunus; species Prunus dulcis. The sequence goes on from NW_023010034.1 coordinate 14,032, forward strand.
CTAATGTGAGTATGCGATTATAATTTTGTTGTTTTCAATTTTTGAATACAATCGATACTCAAAGTAATAGAGGGGACGATGATTTTTCAGACACACTTTTACGCTAAGCTAGACCCCTTTTGTAAGCATGCAATTATCTTTGGAAGACAGCTAGGCCCTTTGTAAATAATGAATAAACTTGCTTCACAATAGGCATGGGCTTAGGAAATGGCTAAACAAAAAGATCAAGTGTACTTTCAGATTTATTTAAGATAAGAGATTTACACAAGATGCAGTAGTTTGATGAAAGGATTCACCCTGAATTTTTCGAAACCCAGGATGAATTCTGTGGAATTCCCGACATCACACCGATGCCGGACCCATTTACTAAAGACCAAGACTTCCTACCGAAATTTTGGCAGAGTCTCCCCTGTAAATATAACATTTCCCAAAATTTCAACATGCATAAAATGCATTTAATATAACCAACCGGCAGCATGCACAAGATAATTTTATGCAATTTACAAAATCGGCCTCCGGCCTTTGCATAATTCGAAACCAAACTACGTAGGGGTGGGCATAAAAACCGATAAAACGAACAAACCCCCATTTGATGTTCCAGCGAGCTTTTACAGCCATGGCAGCTTGTGGATCCCTGCAAATTGGGCCAGCCTAAAGGCAAGAATAGTTTGGGTGTTGCTTGCGTTTGCTGATGTCAGCAACGAAAAAATACTAAAAAAATCTGGAAAATACTAAAAATTTAAGAATTTTTTTAAATAAATACTTAGTCATAGTCTTCACTTCTCACACCAAAATTCTATATAAATTCATTTCATCACATCTCATGTGAATAGTGGTTGTCACGGCAATAAGTGGAAACACCACAAACCTTTTGCAAGGGCTATTACTATTCACATAAATAGTAACAGCACTAGCCTCCACTTGTCATTTGTCATGGCAAATGGGTAAAAGTGCTATAAGTTCAAGCATGACGAACTAATTTATATCATTATATGCATGACGTGACGAAGGAATCTGAATACCATTATTTTCTTGTTCTCAGAGAGTTTCTTTATTTCCAACGATTGTTTTATTTCATTATTTTTCAGGAGAGCGAAGAAATATTTCAACAAGTCATGTGAAAAAAAAAAAACATGGAATATGACAATCATATGCTCAAATGATAATATGACTTTTTTATATGGAAAATGCTAGGGAGACCAACTTTAGATACCAACTTGTGTATCATCTCTCTAATAGAGCGTAGGACCCATTGTATTGGTGGGCTCCACCTCTATTAGAGAGATGGTACACAAGTTGGTATCTAAAGTTGGTCTCCCTAGCATAACCCTTTTTACATTACCTCACACGTCAGTTGATGAACAATCGGGTCAGATCTAAAAGAAATAATTGTGTAATGAGTTCATTTATTCATAAATTACCAAAAATCATGACTCCAACTATTATTGCACTCGACATTAACAATTGACAGATAAAGAACCTGTTTCTTTAAGTAAAAAGCTTTACGATATTTTCATTAATTAAGTTTTCATCTACAATCTTCTTAGAATAGATCTGCATTCTTGGACCACGGTCCATGGGCTTGTTCTAATTTGAAGTCCAGTATTTTATTTTATTTTTTTGTCTTTTTAAATTGCCAGAGGTGGAAAAGAGAGAAAGTAGCACAAAATAGCACTGGCTGTTTTCACTTCAAGTTGCCATAAATAAGTACCCATGCATATACAGAAGAATATATCAGTACAAAACCAATCTATCAAGTTAGTATATAAGTAATTTTCCTGCTCTCTATATATAATCTNCAAACCTCTCCCCCTTCCTAATTATGGCCAAAAAGGCCCCCTAATGTCCTCAATTGTACCTCATAATCCAATCTTAAACACTAAACATAACAAGTAGACCCAAAAAATAAATTAAAAAAACACTAAACATAACATTAAAACTCGATTTCATTGTAAAAAATAAATGCTTTACCAAAAATCATGACTCCAACTATTATTGCACTTGACATTAACAATTGACAGATAAAGAACCTGTTTTTTTTAAGTAAAAAGCTTTACGGTATTTTCATTAATTAAGTTTTCATCTACAATCTTCTTAGAATAGATCTGCATTCTTGGGCCACGGCCTATGGGCTTGTTCTAACTTGAAGTCCAGTATTTTTTATTTTTTATTTTTTGTCTTTTTAAATTGCCAGAGGTGGAAAAGAGAGAAAGTAGCACAAAATAGCACTGGCTGTTTTCACTTCAAGTTGCCATCAATAAGTACCCATGCATATACAGAAGAATATATCAGTACAAAACCAATCTAACAAGTTAGTATATAAGTAATTTTCCTGCTCTCTATATATAATCTCTCCCTCTCTCTGATATGTCCTGCTTTTCAATTATTTAGATGATCTCCAATTCAGTACCCTCAAAAACTCAATTCAAAAAACAATTTAAAAATCCAGTATTTAAATAATGGTGATAAAATTATGTTGGGAGGTTCACTTTTTTCTTCAACAATAACCATTCACAATTCCACTGTCAACATGGTCATGACAAAACGAACTTGATTCCAGTCCAAACATGGTCATGACAAGAGATTGAAACGACATGTAGTAGCTAGCTTGATAACTTTGATCGCATTTCTAGGGCTGCAAGCCCAAACACACCAATAAAACGACCTGATGCTGCAACAAGAGTATTTCTCTGGCAGCACATAAAAATTTCCCTATCCACACTACTAAAAAATTGGGAAAAAATCACGATCCGAAAGCCACAAAAAAGAGGGTCATGTCATTTTGAATCATATTGGACACATATATGTAATATTTGTGTCATATACAGAAAAAACACAATGGTTTCATGCCCAACTTGAACAGAAGAAGAAAATTATTTTGCTTAATTAATTTGCACACAACTTTTGTGGCCTATAGAGAGCACAAATAGACAACTTTTGTGCCTAATAGTTATATATATATATATATACTTTTATTTTTTAAAGTCTCATGACCTATATAAAGCACGGATACTAAATTTTTGTGCCTTTTGTACTGCATACATTCCAAAGTATGATGCTTATAAGGCACAAATATTGCAATTGTGTCTCTTTAGGCCATTTACAACCCAAGGACCTAAACTCAAAATATCCCTCAAAAGCTCTTACAACCCTAGAAAATGAATGACCAAAAATTTAGGAAAACTCAAATTTGGACCCAAATATCAGTCCACATTTAGCCTGGACCCAAATCCTTTTGCGGAGCCCACCTGCATCTCAAACAGCCCCATATGCAAAGATTCTAACGTGGGGCCCACCTCCAAATTTGCAGCTTGCTTTTTGTTTTCTCTTTGCGCCAGTTGTCGTTGTCCCATGGAGTTGCCGTTGGAATCAAACGGCAACATTTGAATAATGTTGCTGTTTGTTTTTTTGTTTTTTTGTTTTTGTATGTACATATAACTTAAATCAACGATGGGGATTAAATCTATGCTATTTTAATGGTTAAAAAAAAAAGATCCAACAACTAAAATTTAAATTCAACAGTCAAAATAATATTTTAAATTAATCCAAATTAGATCCAATCCCAAAGCTCACTCCAAACTCTATAAATACTCACCCATTTCTCAATTAATCTACCAAAAATATTTTTTCTATTTCTCAATTTATTTTTCCTTTGTCAATTTCATCAATCTCTTCCATTCTCATACTTTTGATATCATTTCGAGCACATCATCTTCTTCATTCTCATACTTTTGGAATAAAAGTAAATTTATGGAATTTCAAATTTTTTTATAGGTCAAATTGTTCAAAAAAATTAAATTATGACATTATTTAAAAAGATCAATAAAGAAAAGTTTTCCAAAAAATAAAAATATTAGACTTAAACAATTCTTAAACAATTTAATAAAGTTGCAGACTTAAAATTTGAGTTCGGAGTGTTGGGAGAAAAAACAATTTGAGTCCGGTCAAAATCCAAATAGTTACTTTTTGAAGGGGAAAAATTTGGGTTTAGCCTCTTATGGGTTGAAGAAGGCCTTAAGTTGCTTATAAAACACGAATACGAAAAATTGTGTCTATTTACGTCACATCAGGTCCCATAAACCAAGAAGCTGGATATATAGGCCACATTTATATCATTCGTGCCTAAACAATTTGTTTTGCACGCATATTATAGTCTATATAAAATGCTTAAATGTACATAATTTCCAATTTCAAACCAATTTGTGCTTTATAAAGAGCATAAAATCCTGATTTTTGTGCCTTTAGTGTGTGTATAAGACTTGTAAGACTTGTACACCATGGACTTCTATGAAAATATGAATACATATCTGATGATAACATGTGGATATATGACATAAGGTACAAGAAGTTCGACCCCAAAAACAAAAAAAACAAAAAATTTGTAGAACACTCATCTACTGTAGCAGCAACAAGAGTATTTCTCAGGCAGCGCATAAAAACATCTCTAAGAAGAACCCCATATCACACAAACCCGTAGCAGAAAAAGTTCCTATCGAAGAAGAACGTCTCTAATGGAATGTAGTTCAGATGCAGCATCACTGATATTCTTTAGACGCTCTGTTGGAGATTCAGCAGATGAGAAATTGATATCTTTATATATGTTAACTTCATACAGCAACGGGAATTATATACATGAATGGAGCAGCTATTCTAGGTAAGGAATTATATACATACAAGGAATAGCTATTCTAGGTAAATAGTTACTGATTATATAATAATTACATCCAGTTCCTACAATCTCTCAATAACAGATCATTGACTTATTTTCTTTCCTTTAACACGCCCCCTCAAGTTGGAATGTGGATATTGATGACACCCAACTTGCCAAGAAGTGAACTGAAGGCAGGTGCCCTCAATGGTTTGGTAAACAAGTCAGCTATCTGTTCTCCTGTTTGCACATATCCAGTCTTGATCTCACCTCTTTCTATTCTTTCACGAACAGTGTGACAATCAAGCTCAATATGTTTGGTTCGTTCGTGGTACACTGGATTCGCTGCAATGTATAAGGCTGTTTGATTGTCGGAAAACAACTTTGCAGGTTCAGAATGTGCAACATGCAGATCCTGCAGCAGATATCTTAGCCAAGTGAGTTCACATGTAGCTGCAGCCATTGAACGATATTCAGCTTCGGCAGATGATCGTGATATTGTAACCTGTTTCTTGCTTTTCCAAGACACTAGTGCATTACCAAGGAAGATGCAATATCCAGTGACTGATCGGCGTGTGATTGGACATCGAGCCCAATCTGCATCACAATAGCCAATTAATTTTAACTTGTTCTCCGTAGGGAATAACAACCCTTGACCTGGAGCTTCTTTAAGGTAGTGAAGAAGACGATATGCAGCCTCAAGATGTTGGCGTTTAGGCTCTTGCATAAACTGACTGAGGGTGTTGACTGCATAAGTGATTTCGGGCCTGGTAATTGTGAGATAGATTAGCTTGCCAACTAACCGGCGATACCGAGTAGGGTCTTTGAGCAGTTCACCTGTAGGAGATAATATCAAATCAGGATCCATGGGAACCTTGGCTGGTTTAGCTCCAAGTAGTCCAGCTTCTTCCAAAATGTCAAGAGTATACTTGCGTTGACAAATAGAGATCCCAGTTTTGGATCGTGCCACCTCAACACCAAGAAAATATTTTAAGGATCCGAGATCTTTGATTCGGAATTGACTGCCAAGAAAGTGCTGCAGTTTACAGATTGCCTTTTCATCATTACCTGTGATTATCATATCATCCACATAAAGCAATATAATAGTTAGGGAACTACCCTGTACATGTGTGAACAAAGAGTAATCGGCCCGAGATTGCTTGAAACCAATGCCACAGATAGCAGATGAAAACTTGCGAAACCAGCTTCGTGGAGCTTGTTTGAGTCCGTATAAGGACTTGTGAAGTCGACATACAACATGCTCCCCCTGTTGACGAGAACCAGGCGGGGGTAACATGTAAACCTCCTCTTGGAGGTCGCCATGGAGAAAGGCGTTATGGACATCCATTTGATGTAGAGGCCAATGGTGAGCAGCAGCAATAGACAGTAAGCAGCGGACAGTGATCAATTTTGCAACAGGAGCAAAGGGGTCGGTGAAGTCAATACCTTCGCGTTGATTGAACCCTTTGGCAACAAGACGGGCCTTGAAACGGTCAACTGTGCCATCCGAGTTATATTTGATTCTAAAGATCCACTTGCAGCCAATTGGGCGATGGTTGGGGGGCAGAGAGACCAAAGACCAGGTGTGGTTGGCTTCAAGGGCTTGCAACTCAGAGTGCATCGCAGCAACCCATTTGGGGTCCTGACAGGCCTGTGCATATGAAGAGGGCTCGACCAACCGAGAGATATTACATACAAAATTCCGATAGGCAGGAGATAAGCCAGAGTAAGAGACATACCTATGAAGTGGATACCGGGTGCCAGACGTGAAGGAAGAGACGACCCCAGGTGTGAGCAAGGCCATGTGATGGGCTTGATAGTCCGAAAGATGAGAAGGAGGGCGTTTGACACGCTCAGACCGACGAGGTAAATGAGGGGGGTCGGTGGGGGTGAGATGGACGGAGAGATCCAAGGAGGTCGACGGCATGGAGGGATCAAGGGAGGTGGACGATGGGCCAAGCAAAGGCAGAGGAGGATTAGAGCCGCCATCAATGGGAGAGAGAGGCGGCATGGAGAGTGAAGAGGTAGAAGGAAAAGATGGGCCGGAAAGGGGAGTAGGAGCGGAAAGTGGGGCGGGGTGAGCTTGGGCCAGATCTGCTTAAGGGTGGGGGAAAGGTGGGTCAGCTTGGGCCGGGTGTAAGATAGAAGAAGTGGGCAAAGAAATATCTGAAGTGGAAGGAGGAATAGGAAGAGTGGGCGTGTCAGGGTGATGTGCAGGGGGATGAGCAGACAAAGGAAAAATGTGTTCATGAAAAACAACATCCCGAGAGACAAAAAATTTCTTTGTGTCAAGGTCAAAGAGGCGATAGCCTTTCTGACCAAGAGGATAACCAAGAAAAAGACAACGACGAGCCCGAGTGTCAAACTTGTGAGTGGGTGTAAGGTTAGTGGCATAACAAAGACACCCAAAAACTCGGAGGTGCGAATAATGAGGGAAAGTCCCATGTAAGAGCTCATAAGGGCTGTGATGAGAGAGTAAGGGGGTAGGAAGCCGATTGATGAGGTAACACGCAGTTTGAAGGCTGTCGCCCCAAAAGTGTAAGGGTAAGTTGGCTTGGAAACGAAGGGCGCGACCAATGGTCAAAAGATGGCGATGTTTGCGTTCAACGACCCCATTTTGTTGAGGGGTATATGTGCAAGAATGTTGAAAAGTAGTGCCATGAGTGAGGAAGAAGGAGCGCATGGATAGGAATTCACCACCATTGTCAGAACGAAGAGTTTTAATGGAACGATTAAATTGAGTTTTAACCCAAGAAAAAAATGATTGCAATATGGGTTGTGTGTCAGATTTAAAATGCAGAAGATGAACCCATGTGAAACGAGTGAAATCATCAACAATCGTCAAAAAATAACGTGCCCCAGAATGGGTACGGGTGTTGTGAGGTCCCCAAATATCACAATGAATAAGATCAAAAGGTGCAACTGTTTTAATTGAACTGGAAGGGAAAGGTAATCTAGTTTGTTTAGCCAAAGGGCAAACATCACAAATATGCTGGGAATTAAACATTATTTCGGGAATAGTCTTGGATAAATGGTGAAGGGGTGCAGGGGACGGATGTCCAAGACGTTGATGCCAAAGATTGGAGATACGATGAACATGACTCACGAGGTGAGGGTTTTGGGTAGGCAGGAGGTAGTAAAGCCCATCAAAATGCTTGCCCAGGCCAATCGTCTTCTTCGTATCCACGTCCTGCACAACACAAAAATCCGGAGAAAAAATTACAATACATCGTAGAGCCCGAGTTAATTTACTGACAGACAATAAGTTGACACGAAATTTTGGAACATGTAAAACTCCATCAAGAGACAGATCGGAGGATAATTTAATAGACCCAATGTTGCATATTGCTGCCTGGTCGCCGTTGGGTAAACCAACAAATTCATGATGCGTTGCGGTGTGATTATGTGTAGGAGACGAATGAGAAATGTGATCTGTCGCTCCGCTATCAACAATCCAATATAACGTGGAATGTGGATCATGTTGTGCAATATTACAAGTGGGTGTAATGATACCTGTTGCATGTGCCAGTGGCTGACCGTTACCCTTTTGATTGCGAAGCATGGCAATAAGGTTGTGGTACTCCTCGTTGGTGAAGGTTGGGCCATCAGCAGTGGTTGGCTCGGCAGTGTCAGTATGTTTGGCTGGTGGCGGATGAATTTCAACATTGTGAACTGTTGGGCTGTAACGTTGGTTTCTGGGCTTGACATTTTTCCCATGCCATTTATGGCCCACAGGGAAACCGATGATGAAATAGCAGCGTTCTTTCGTATGTCCATCTCCATCGCAATATGTGCACTTCAGGGATTTGCGGGGTTGTGAAGATCCAGGCACTGAGGAACGGCTGATTTGCATTGCATGGGAAGTGATCAGACTATCATTCCGGCTGGTCACCTCAACTTGGCGCTCATGCTGAAGAACCAGACCGTGAACCTTGCGCGTATCAGGCAAGGGATTCATCATCAGAATCGATCCTCGAGCCATAGAGTAGGTGTCATTCAAGCCCATCAGGAACTGCATCACTCTCTCTTTTTCTTCTCTTTCGGTAAGGTTCTTCATCCCTTCACAGTTACAGGAAAAAGGCTCTTGGTATGAGGCCAACTCATTCCAAAGAGCTTTCAATTTCGTGTAATAGATGGAGATTGATTGCTGTCCTTGTCGACAATCGACAATTTCTTGTCGAATCTGATAAATTCTGGAGTCATTGCTCTGTGAAAATCGATCTCGAAGATCAGTCCAAACAGCAGCCGCTGTTTTAGCATAGAGAACACTGCTGGCTATGTCAGGATGTAGGGAGTGCAAGATCCATGACAAAACCATATCATTGCAGCGCTGCCATAGTGGGAATTTTGAGTCATCAGATGATGGTGTCTTGACAGATCCATCAACCAATCCTAGCTTGTTCTTGGCGCTGAGGCTGAGATGCATAGATCTGCTCCATTGACCATAGTTGTGGCCTTCGAGTTTGAAGTTAACTAGGGAGAGTCCAGGTGTGTCGGAGTTGTGTAAAGAGAGTGGATCGGAGAAGGTGTCTGTCGGCTTTGTGATATTTGATTCACCCATGGTTGTTGTGTTTCTATGGTGTTTGATATATGTGTTTGTGTTTGTAGCGGAAGGTGTTTGTGCTTCAGAGTCGTCTAAAGCTCTGATACCATGAGAAATTGATATCTTTATATATGTTAACTTCATACAGCAACGGGAATTATATACATGAATGGAGCAGCTATTCTAGGTAAGGAATTATATACATACAAGGAATAGCTATTCTAGGTAAATAGTTACTGATTATATAATAATTACATCTAGTTCCTACAATCTCTCAATAACAGATCATTGACTTATTTTCTTTCCTTTAACAGCAGAGCATTCAATTCCAATTCTAAATATTGAATTCAAGCACACCACAATTTTTTCAACTCTTCTCTCGTTGTTGCCTCCTTCAAAAAGTGTTGAATCTGCAATGTCCGTAACTCGCTTAGGTAAAGCCATTTTAACAGAAGTATGAAGGTTTAGGTCCCCATTAAACATGTCGTCGGTGGGTCGCTTTCCTGCGAAAATCTCCAACAAGAGAATGCCAAAGCTGTAGACATCTCCATTTGTTGACGCCTCGCTTCCCATACCATACTCTACCATTCAAACATCGTAAAATATTGTCAGCACATTTGTGAAGATAAAATAGCTGAATTATGTAAGACTAAAAGTAAAAAAAGGACAGTAAAGCATATATGATAGAAAATTTTACCTGGAGCAGCATAACCAACCGTTCCTTTTATTCCAATGGAACTTGTGTGATTGTTGGAAACATTAATACCAGCTTCTTGGGAGAGAAATCTTGCGAGTCCAAAGTCAGAAACATGTCCAGTCATCTCGTTGTCCAAAAGAACATTGCTTGGCTTGAGATCACAATGAACTATCTGTGTTTCGCAATGATTATGAAGATAATCCAATGCACAAGCAACATCAATGGCAATCTCTAGCCTTTGATCTAGATTTAAACTCTTGGGTCCCTCTCTTACCTCTTCAATTTCAGTAGGAGGATGCAGCCACTCCTCTAAGCTTCCTCTGTCCATGTACTTGTAAACCAGAGCCTTGAAGTCATTACCATGAAAGTCAACACTTGAACACGCAGTTATAATCTCGACAAGATTTCGATGCTTGATGTTTCTTAAAGCCTCACATTCGGCCATGAAACTCTTCGATGCTCCATGGCGTAACAAGTTGAACACCTTCACAGCAACAAGTTGATGTTTATCATTATCATCAAGAATTCCTTTGTACGCAGACCCAAAACTGCCTGCCCCAATCAAATTAGCCGAAGAGAACTCGTCAGTAGCTCTTAGAAGAGTAGCATATGACACTTGCAAAAAATGGTTCGCCAATGTGCTCAACGGAATCTCTTTCCTTTTCCTTCTTGACGAACAGAGGAAGAAATAGGACATCACCATAACTATTCCAAGAAGAGCAACTCCGGAAAGTACTAACGGGATTATTAATTTCAAGCTACGAGATAATCCTCCTTTTCTGGACTTGCACTTGGGCAGTTGCAGATCAGCAATACCTCCACAGAGCTTGGTGTTGCCAGTAATTGAAATCGCACTTGCATTTTTAAAAGCACCTCCTCCAGTTGGTACCGCTCCCCAAAATTCATTGAATGATAGGTCTAGTTTCTTCAAGAAGACAAAGCCCCCTAAGAATTTTGGAATTTCACCCGACAAATTGTTGCGAGAAAGGTCTAATTCTCCTATGGCTTTCAACCCAATCATAGATGAGGGAATAGGCCCCTTGAAGAAGTTGCCTTGCAAGTACAAAACTTCTAAACTCTCACATGAACCAAGGCTACTAGGAAGTTCTCCGGATAACATGTTATTAGAAACGTCCAGTACACCTAGACTCTTCAACTTTCCAACCTCCATCGGAAGAGAACCCGTAAGGTTGTTCATCGACAAGTTCAAAAGCACTGATAAGGACGGGAGGCCGATAACTTGTTGAGGTATTGCGCCACTAAGTTTATTATTAGATAAATCCAATAATATCAGCTGTTGGCAATCTCCCAAGCTTGAAGGGATGACGCCCTCAAGATTATTTCCTTGTAAGGTGAGTTCGTATAACTTGGTTAAATTTCCTAAAGAGGAGGGAATGCTTCCTGATAATGCATTCATAGAAATATCTAATTCCACAAGGCTTGACATCTTCTGAATTTCAGTGGGAATGTTACCCGTCAAGCTATTTCCCCCCATTGACAACGACTCCAAGTTGACCAGATTCCCTAATTCTGTTGGGATACTTCCATGTAGTTGGTTTCTGAAAACCCAAAACTTTTCAAGCTTGGTTGAAAGATTGGATATTGATGCGGGCAACGTCCCTCCAAAATTGTTTTCACCCACCGACAACCGTTTTAACTCTGTGGCATTGGTCAAGTCCGAAACGAAACTCAAGTCACCATCTGTACCGCTTCCGAGATGATTCCGTTGAATGATGAATATCTCTAGGTCTTGAAGATTTCGGAAATCCGGCATCTGACCTGTGAAGTTGTTAAATTGCATTTGAAGTAATCGCAGATTTGTGGCATTTGATAGTGAGAGAGGCAAGGATCCAAAAAATTGGTTGCTAGAAATGCTAAAGGATTGGAGATTAGGAAGAGTTTTTCCTAAGTCTGATGGAAGCCTCCCTTGAATTTTGTTCCTTCCTACGCTAAAGACACCAAGAGCAGAGAGGTTATAGATGGAGGGAGGAATGGTACCAGATAAGTTGTTTGAGCCCAATGACAAAAATGTTAAGTTTTTCAATTGGCCCAGAGAAGTAGGGATGCTTCCCACCAAGTTATTATCAAGTAAAGAAAGTACCTCGAGAAACGAAAGGTTTCCCAAGGAAGGAGGGATCTCTCCAGTTAAATTATTAAATTGTAAAACAAATCTTCAAAGCTTCGACAAGGAGCCAAATTCAGATGGAATTTTACCCACCAACCCGTTGAAACCGAAATTCATGAAGATGAGGTTGGAGCAATATGATATGTTGTATGGAATAGGGCCACTAAATGAGTTGTTGTTTAGACGTAATACCTGTAATCTACGCAAATGCCCAATTTCTGGAGGGATTTTATTGCTGAAGCTGTTGTTTAGTAGTACTAGTTCCCTTAGGAAACTTAGGTTTCCTATGTGTGGGGATAGGGACCCTGCCAGCTTTTGAGATTGGAGGTCTAGCCTTGTGACCCTCTGGCGATGGCGTCGACCGCAGGAGACACCGTGCCACGAGCAAAAGTGAATGGATTCATTCCAGGAGCTCAATACATTATGAGGATCTTGCTTTATTTGAGCTTTGATGGCTAGCAGTGCAAGCCTATCGGTCACGTTGCCTCCCATTCTCAGATGCATGGAGCGAACGAACAATGCTCCATTCACAAGTGAGTATATTAATAAAATCAGTTTCATAACCAAAACTCCCATTTTGAGTTTGATTATGAAGGCATGGCAAACTGGTTTATAAATAAGATTGAGTAATGCGCTTAACCAATTTCCGGTCATTACGATCAGCCACGGTTGACTTGCTTTCCAAAGACACAAAACTTTGACTTGCTTCCATTAGTCACTTGCAAAGAATTAGTCATACATCAAGCAGACGCTGTCATTGGATTGGAAGCTGATGGGGGTTTATCTAAACGTAAAACGTGGAATCTACGGAAAATGACAAATTAGTCGTTGTTCACTTGCTTTTCCAAATTGAGACGACCTCATTTCCTCTTCCTAGGAGGAAAACTGCTCTCGCAACCCCTATTTGTTGTACTTGTATGGTTGTTAAAATAACAATTACAAAATTGACCCCAAAGCTGTAGCAATTCCCCCGCAGAGCTTGGTGTTGCCAGTAATTGAAATCGCACTTGCATTTTTAAAAGCACCTCCTCCAGTTGGTACCGCTCCCCAAAATTCATTGAATGAGAGGTCCAGTTTCTTCAACAAGACAAAGCCCTCTAAGAATTTTGGAATTTCACCCGATAAATTGTTGCGAGAAAGGTCTAATTCTTCTAAGGCTTTCATCCCGATCATAGATGAGGGAATAGACCCCTTGAAGAAGTTGTCTTGCAAGTGTAAGACTTCTAAACTCTCACATGAACCAAGGCTACTAGGAAGTTCTCCGGATAACATGTTATTTGAAACGTCCAGTACACCCAGACTCTTCAACTTTCCAACCTCCATCGGAAGAGAACCCGTAAAGTTGTTCGTCGACAAGTTCAAAAGCAGTGATAAGGATGGGAGGCCGATAACTTGTTGAGGTATTGCGCCACTAAGTTTATTATTAGATAAATCCAATAATATCAACCTCTCTGGCAATTCTCCAAGCTTGAAGGGATGACGTCTTCAAGATTATTTCCTTGTAAGACGAGTTTGTATAACTTGGTTAAATTTCCTAAAGACGCCGGAATGCTTCCTGATAATGCATTCATAGAAATATCTAATTCCACAAGGCTTGAAAGCTTCTGAATTTCCTTGGGGATGCTACCGGCAAAGCTATTTTCCTCCATTCCCAAAGATTCCAAGCTGACCAAATTTCCTATGTCTGTTGGGATGCTTCCATGTATTTGGTTGCTGTAAAACCAAAACCTTTCAAGCTTGGTTGAGAGATTGGATATTGATGTGGGCAACGTTCCTCCAAAATGGTTGTCATTCATAATCAAATATTTTAACTCTGTGGCATTGGTCAAGTCCGAGATGAAAGTCAAGTCACCATCTGTACTCCAAGATGATTCAGTTGAATGATGAATCGCTCTAGGTCATGAAGCTTTCGAAAATCCGGCACCTGTCCCGTTAGCTTGTTTTGCTGAACTTGAATTATACGTAGATTTGTGGCATTCGATAGTGAGAGTGGCAAGGATCCAAAAAATTGGTTTCCAGCGATGCTAAAGGCTTGGAGATTAGGAAGAGTGTTTCCCAAGTCTGATGGAAGACTCCCTCGAATTTGGTTATCTTCTACGGCAAAACCATCAAGAGCAGAGAGCTTATAGATGGAGGGAGGAATGGTACCAGTTAACTTGTTTAAACCCAATAACAACAACGTTAATTTTTTTAATTGGCCTAGAGAAGTAGGGAGGCTTCCCACCAAGTTATTTCGTAATGCAGCAAGTACCTCAAGAGACGAAAGGTTCCCCAAGGAAGGAGGGATCTCTCCTGTTAAATAATTATATTTTAAAACAAAATTTTGAAGCTTCGACAGAGAGCCAAATTCAGATGGAATTTTACCCACCAGCCGGTTGTGACCGAAATTCATGAAGATGAGGTTGGAGCAATATGATATGTTGTATGGAATAGGGCCACTAAATGAGTTACGGTGTAGAGATAGTACCTGCAATCTACGCAATTGCCCAATTTGTGGAGGGATTTCATGACTAAAGCTGTTGTTTTGGAGCTGTAGTGCCCTTAGGTTTCCTATGTGTGGGGATAGAGACTGATGCAGGAGCATAGGGGTGGATCAAGATAGATATTTACCATTTAATTAGTTATTTCATGATATATTGTTATTTTCTTATTTAGGTAGTATTAGGATATCTTTTATTATTTATGTGTGATTTTATAATTAATTAGTTTACTTTTGGACTAAGTAGCCTTGATGCCCAAGTCTTGTAAAGCCTATAAATAAGACTAATATAATAGTTGTAAGGATAGATGTTGATGATTAATAAAATAGTTTATTTGTGGCATGGATTTGCTACGATATATGTGAGTTTGCACTAGCCCTAGATTTCGGTGCTCGTGTATGTAGTTGGTGACCTGTGTCCAGATCCCAATCCCCATCAATTGGTATCAGAGCTATGGCTCAAGATCTACTTTATCGGTGAGGTTTTTGGATGGAGGGTCGTGTTAACAACTACAACGACAACGACATGGAGGAAATTAGGAGGATGCTACGGCAACTTACAGAACGCATTAATTGCTCGCATTGAAGCTCGAACCCAGATAGGTAAGAGTTCTGACAGGGAGGGATGTGTGAACCCTTATCTGAATCGAGTAGCTCGCATCGACACTCTAAGCCGTGGGAGTCTCTACGGGAAGTACAAGGGAGATAACCCTTTTCATTATTGCGCTCCGCTGTGAGTCAAGTGAAGAGGGCACGGTTATTCTCATTGTGTCTTTGAAGGTATGAATGAATTTGGTAATTTTGGTGCATCTTGTTATTCAACGAAGTTATTAAATTTGGATTTACCTCCAACATTTGATCCTTGCAATTGTGAAAATTGCAATGAAAATTGTTTGGGTGTTCAAAGCAATTTTGATAAGCAATTTATTGACCGGCACAATGAAGAGATGAGAATTGAGAAAACTTTCAAAGATATTATTAATTTTATGGGCATTAATATTTTCACTTGGAAGGTTGCCAAAAATCTAGTTGATTTTCTCAATCGGTTGAAGATTCTAGAGAGAAACATTTGCATTGTTAGAGGGAGTAAGAAGAAGCCAAGAATAACGAAATATTCCTAATATCTTATTATTTGGAAAGGAAGATTTCAATTGGATGCTAAAAGATTCAGAATTCATATGAAGCAATTGAAGATTCTACTCGGATTTTCCTCAATCAAAGACTTGAATTCGAGGACGAATTCTTTCCAACCATGGGAGTCTGATGCAGGAGCATAGGGGTGGATCAAGATAGATATTTACCATTTAATTAGTTATTTCATGATATATTGTTATTTTCTTATTTAGGTAGTTTTAGGATATCTTTTATTACTTATGTGTGATTTTATAATTAATTAGTTTAATTTTGGGCCAAGTAGCCTTGGTGCCCAAGTCTTGTAAAGCCTATAAATAAGGCTAATGTAATAGTTGTAAGGATAGATGTTGATGATTAATAAAATAGTTTATTTGTGGCATGGATTTGCTACGATATATGTGAGTTTACACTAGCCCTAGATTTCGGTGCTCGTGTATGTGGTTAATGACCTGTGTCCGAATCCCGATCCCCATCAGAGACCCTGCCAGCTTTTGAGATTGGAGGTCTAGCCTTGTGACCCTCTGGCGATGGCGTCGACCGCAGAAGACACCGTGCCACGAGCAAAAGTGAATGGATTCATTCCAGGAGCTCAATACATTATGAGGATCTTGCTTTATTTGAGCTTTGACGGCTAGCAGTGCAAGCCTATCGGTCTCGTTGCCTCTCATTCTCAGATGCATGGAGCAAACGAATAATGCTCCATTCACAAGTGAGTATATTAATAAAAGGGAAATAAGCTGATATAATCACTTTTTAAAAGTGGTATTCTGAAATAATCAGCTTACAAATTGTGTTCTCAAATAATCACTTGTGGACGTGAAATGACCAAACTGCCCTCCATATAAAAGCACATGTATCAACCCGTTATTGGCCTTTGATGAAAGGGAACTCAGCTCAACTCTCTCTCCTCTGTGTTGGAAGGTTGGCAAAAATTGGGGGAAGTCCAGGTTGCGAGACATGTTCCCACTGAGCAATCCAGTTCGCAACCCATCCATCGTCCTAACCCAGATGTCCTCAAACTTGGGACCCTAGTTTGGGCGCAGCGAAGCCGGAAGGCACGGCGTCCATTGTTGACCTCCCGATCGAGCTGACTGCTGCGATTCCACAGAGAAGGGAAAGTGGCGACTTCCGGTGTCGTTGTGAACGGATGTGAGTTGTGATATTGGTTTGGTAGTGTATGTGTATTATGAAATCGTTCAGCCCCTTTTCACCACAGAGGGCATAAAAGCTTAAATTTTCAGTTTGCACTTGTTGTGATATGTTGAAATTCATAGTTTGTGATATTATCTGCAGTGGGAACTGTCTGGTGAAGTTGAATTTTGTTTAAAATTGACTGAATGCGTGTATAATGTAGTGCAATGTGTTTGATAATGGTGAAAATAACAGCACACAGAAAAATCATAGGTTAACTTTGTCTGGCCTACAAATTTGTAAATACGGCTAGTGTTAGGCTCAATTTAGATGCTAATGTGGGGAATTTATTGGCATTCTGGGTTTGTTTTGGTAAGAAGTATAGTTTGTGTGTTTTGGTTTCGAATTTGGTAATTGAGCTTGTACTACATTATACGCTTTCTATCACAACCTGATCCTTTTGTTGAAGGTGTTTACATTTGTGCAAAAGACTTGGAGGGTTAGAGGGTTCATATTTCTGCCATTGTATGTGTATGTTAGTTTGTTAATAACTTGGAACCCACAGATATCATCTTCTAAATCAGAGAAAAAACAAAAAGGAATAAAAGTTAATTGTTGAAGCAGCTACAATTAACTTTTGAAGATTTGAGGATTTAGAAGATGATATGTGTAGTGGAATGATTGTTGTGCATGTTTTTATTCATCTATTTTGTATTTTTTAGTGTTATGAATCGGTGTAGTAATTATTTATGTTTTTTGCAGAAATGGATACAGTTGGAATTTTGGTATGCTACAATGGAAATTGGGTTAAGAAGGATAACATTGAGAGTTATGAAGGTGGGGAGGCTAAAGGCATAATAGTGTCACGGAACGTAACGTTTTCCGAACTTGTTGAACGCATTTATAAGATCATGGATGCAGAGCCCACGAAATATAGTGTCACATTGAAGTATTCAGTTCCTGTATCCGCATCTGTCAGTAAGCAGATAAGGGTTGAAGACAATGATGATGTTCAATATTTTCTCAAGTACAACACAGATGTTATGGCCTCTAAAGTAACCCCTTTAGTAGCAAGCTTGAAAAACATCGAAGGGCATGGTATTGAAGGGTGCAATGGCATTGTAAGCGTGGAGAGTAGCAATGCTCCTGCTACCTTTGTTGTGGAACGAAGAAATGTGGCAATTTCGCACAATGAAACTGAAAATGGTGGGAATGGTTTTAATTGGAGTGATTGGGTTGAAGAAGTTCATTTTGAAAGCGGTGAAAACATAGTTGCTGATTTCAATCAACCTAGCAATGAAGAGGAACCATACTCTGCACCAATTGTGCATCCTCATGAGGACAGCGGTGCGGAACCCTCCACTGTGCAGTGTAGACAGGTGCAATCTGAACCTCCCCGGCAATCAAGTTCGAGTGAAATGCATACAATTCGGGTTGATTCGAAGCATGGTGAGAGTGTGGAATATATTGGTTATGGTGGAGGACTTTCGTGCATAAATTGGGAAGCAAATTTGAAGGTTGGCCGAGTGTATCCAAATAAGATTGCCCTTTTAAAAACCATCAGTTTAGCAGCAATTAGAGGCCACTTTCGGTTCAGAACAGTCCAATCTGGGAAGCGTCGGTTTTGTGTTCGCTGTTGGCAGGTGCCTTGCCCTTGGAAACTTCGGGCATATAAAGTTGGATTACATGAGTTTAAGGTTGTTAAATACGATCCACTTCATGAATGTGATCTGAGGTTTGTAAGTAGTCACCATCCTCAAGCTACGGCCGAATTGGTGTCTGACTGTGTTAAATGGAGATTTCAGGATTCGCGCAGCATTTATACTGCAGCTGATATAAAGACAGATGTGAAAAAAAAATTTGGTGTCAGCATAAGCTACTCTACGGCTTGGAGAAGCCGAGAGTTAGCTTTCAAAACAATGAGAGGGTCTGCAGAAGAGTCGTATTCCCTTCTCCCTTCCTATTGTTATGAGTTGGAGCGTACAAATCCGGGAACTTTGACATACATTGAGACTGATGCAGCCGACCACTTCTTATATTTTTTTATGTCCATTGGTGCATGCATACGAGGATTTAAGTCGTCAATGCGGCCCGTGATTGCTGTTGATGCTACCCATTTGAAGTGCAAGTATAAAGGTGTTTTGTTTGTTGCGACCGCATTTGACGGAAATCGCAACATATATCCTGTTGCCTTTGGGATTGGAGATTTGGAGACGGATGCAGCATGGGAGTGGTTTTTGAGAAAATTACATTGTGCAATTGGTGATTGCTCGAATCTTGTTGTCATATCTGATCGCAATGTTAGCATACAACATGGGTTGCGTAGAGTTTTTCCTGGGGCAAGCCATGGTATTTGCTTTTATCACTTGAAGGGCAATATGAAAGCCTCATTTCACTTGAAGCAACGGGATCCGATATTGGGGTATTTTATAAGGGCAGCGAAGTCTTATCGTCTAGCGGAGTTCAATCGTCACTTCTCGATGATAAACAATGAGCGAGTGCGAAATTATCTACTACGTGCAGGCGTTCAGAAGTGGTCACGGGCCCACTGTGATGGACGACGCTATAATGTGATGACAACGAATATTGTGGAGTCCATTAATTCAGTTCTTCGTTTTGCAAGGATGCTTCCGGTCCTACACTTGATCGATGAAATCACAAATTTACTTCTCACTTGGTTTAGTGAACGTCGAGATTTAGCAATGAAATGTCATTCTACATTGTGCCCTGATTTGGGTGAACAGAAGTTAAGGAAGAGGTTAGACGCTGCGTCAAGGATGAATGTGGTCAAAATCAATGATGTTGAGTATAATGTTCTGGATGGTGATTTGAACGGTCTGGTGCACTTGGCAAACCGTAGTTGTACGTGCAGGAAGTTTGACTTGGAGCAACTCCCGTGCAAGCATGCTATTGCGGTATGTCGGCACTTGAATTTGAACCCCTACTCCTTTGCCTCTTCTTATTATACACGAGCTACATGGGCAGCTGCATATGCTGAATCTATTTATCCTGTACCACCTAAAGGCACATGGGTTATTCCCGAACATTTGAACAATGTCAAAATCCTTCCTCCTGTTTGTAAGGTTATGCCGGGCCGTCGCAAAATGCAAAGAGTACCTTCCAAAGGAGAGGACTCCCGGCAAAAAAAATGCTCAAGGTGTGGTGTGAAGGGCCACTACCGAAATACATGCAAACAATCTGTCCCTCTCAAGAACTGAAGTCTCTAATTGCGCATATTGCACAGTTATTCAGTTTGTACCTCACTTGTCATCAACTGTGAAGTTCATGAATAGGTTCGGTGATGCTGCAGGGATGGAAGTCCGTCAATTAAACGGTCATGTGAAGCATATGGAACAAGGTAACAAGTTCCTTGCAATGAGAGCCTATTATTAGTAGCAATTTGTTAACATACAGTTGTACCTGTTTTATTGAAACCAGCTGTTATTTAACACTGTTCCACTGGCCAATGTGTCATACAGATTAGCATTTCTATTCGTTTGTGATGTACCTTTTATTTTCATTTAAATTGTATTCGATTTGGTGTTGTGAAATGTGATTGTAGTCACGTTGGCATCACTTGGTTTCCTTTCCTACACAACGTTATGTCCTCTCTTTATATGCATCGTATTGGTATTGTATTGTACCTTTGTTGCCATCGTATTGGTATTGTATTGTACCTTTGTTGCACGGCCATTGGTAGTGTAATGACAACGGTTTCTGTCCCAAATGAAAGGGCCTAGAAGGCTAACTAAAATGTAATCTCGTACATAAAACGTATTTCAAATGCAAATGTTACGCAATTAGTGGGAGCGTCATTGTACTTCATGATTTCTCATTGTTCTGATTGCCATAGACCAAACTATCTATAGTGTTTGGGAAACTATCCATGCAGGTACACATGGTGAACATCCTGCACTACTATCGTGATATGGACTTTTCAAATAGTTAATTATTCACTTCAAGTCACACACACAGAGGAACAAACCCTTCCCCATTTGTGTGTGATTAGTGCCTATGGACTCTGGTACCTATAACTCTTCCAATCCAACCTGTTTTGCAAAATAACAAAGTCAGTTATTAGTGTTCTATATTGTTGGGCACAGTGTCCGTGGTTTGTATCCAATTGCCTTAAGGTATCAATACATGTCCCATATTTCCATGGATATTCCGCGCGTCATAACCATCGATCTGTCCGAAACCCTCCATATACACGACCATTGCTAGAGTCACTGTTTTTAAGTACTCAGATGTAGAGGCTATAATATGAGGTGTATTTCCATAAAGCAGCAATATAACAGTACTATAAGCACAATACGATTACAATATGTGTCAATAATTATACAATACAAACACAATATACACCCGTTATGCTTCTAATATGAGGCCAATAAACGTTTCATAAGCACACCTCCACGTTACAGTACTTCATATGTATACAAACCAAGTAATTTCCCACTCAACGGTGAGAATAAGAGGAAGGCGTAAACAAGGCACCACATTCATACAAAAGCCACCAAATACATACAAAATGATTCCACCCGTACTTACCCTGACCCAGCTACAGAAACCCTTCCACAAAATCACCATGTTTACAGGTCCATGAATAGATCCAATTCTTTGGTCTTCTTCCTCGCTGCATGCACAAGGATATGATCAGCCATTCCCTGGCCACCCTTATTCAGCACCTGCCACACACCACCAACATCTATTTCGCTCCAATTGTAGTCTGGTGACACGACGGAAGCATAATCCCGGAACATCTCGAACCCATTGTTAAAACATTCAACCAGTTCATGGTTAAATTCTTCAGATTCAGTGAATTTTTGGACAGCATCTTTCTTTGTTTCTTCCAATTGTAACGTCAACGAGGCTAACTTCGCGCTTCGACTTTCGGCTTTCATTGTTTGCTTAACTTCTCTAGCAAATGCTTTGTTCAGCTTGTTCGTCAAGTTGCCCATCACCTGGCCATGAATATCGCATTTGGTTTCCCACCAATCCGTTGCCGTACACAAATATTGGAGGTGATGCTTCACTTCAGCTATTTTCTTTAGCGGATCAATGTTGTCTGCCTCACTTCCGGATGACGTGGGATCGTTATTTGGAGTCCCAGGTGGAGATGGGAAAGGGACATGCCATGGCTGGTCTCCTGGGTAACTAACAACCTCGTTTGGAGGGATTACGTCTGACATCTTCAACTTCAAATGGGGATAATGCACACATGCACCCTGAAAAATAGTTAACGTTACAAAATCAATCTGGAGCTTCCTTTTCGTTACCAACAATAGGGTGAGATTTAGTACAGCTTTGGTGTATGATATATATGGAATTGAATGAGTAGGTTAGACCCTCTTATATAGAAGGAGTTGTCTGTTTTATATTGCTTTCAATGACTACATTACAAAATCAATCTTCTGTCATTACTCCTTTCTGTCACTGACAGCATTGTCAAATGCCCATTACAGTCGGACCAAATACGAAAATACACACCTGTCAACGTCAGGTGGGATGAATCTACCTACAAATACTTTCATGGTCCATTTTTGTAATTGGCCAATTACTTGTCAAATTACCGTACTCATATATTTGGGACAATTTGTAGTTTTGGTACAGGAGGGAAATTGGGGAAAGAGGACAAAAGGAATAAATTGCAAATTCAACATGGGTCCCATACAACAACCACCAACCAATGGTAAAGAATAGTTATATACAGCTGTTATTATGCACAGGCCAAGTCAAATGTGTTGCCCAACAACTCCCGCCAATAACTCCCGCCTAAAATTGGACCCAACAACTGCCGCCAATAACTCCCGCCTCTTCATGACAGTCATTTACTCCTGGTCATTAATACCTCCCACTATTTAATTGTAACCCAGCTGCATCCACCCAACTTTTCCATCACAGTTACTCCGTCAAACCCCCCCTGCCTGCCTGCGCAGCTATTTCACCTACATCACAATGAATGGCAGTTTGGTCAAACTAATGGCCACACCAACCCACAGTAAATACCCAACACCCATGGACCCCAACCCCACACCAAACCCAACCCTTGCCATTACTGAAGGAGGGGACACTGAAACACCTGCCAAAGCAGCAACAGAAGACACTGAAGACTGGGTCCATGGACTGCAGCAATGTCGAGCCAATACCATGTTCTGGAAAAATCTCCATGCAAACATAGTTAGCAAAATTAAAGAGGGCCAAGCTAGGTGGGGTGTCATAAAAAAGCGCACAATTCGGGCGCGTTATCAAGCCCGGATGCATCTTCTACATATGAAGGCTGTCAGAGGTAGAATTGAAAATGCCCCTGCCAGTGCAGTTATTGCATTCAAAGAATCAGACGAAATGGCTCAGCTGAAGCAACAACAACTGGAATCCGGCTTCGAACTATTTAGGAAGTTTGCACAAATTGTGGATGCAGAAGGAAAGTGGGACATCACTGTGGGAGGGGTCATGAACTTAATGGGTCGCGGTCGCCGCATTTGACGGGTATGCAACTCGAAATTGGGCCACAGCGAGAGGGTTTGCCTTGTAATATTACCATGGCTACTATTGGGGACAAACCCAGTACAGTGGACTTTTTGACGTGGCCTCTTTTTGTAATATATACGTATGAGGTGCCCTTTTTTTTTTTGTTTCGGATGTTTTCTGTTGGGGAAAGGGGGCCTCGTTGGTACATATGTTTATTGTAAGCTGCAGGTGCCGTCTTTGTTAACATTGTATTCTGTAAGTTCGAGGTCACCTCTTTGTACATTTTGTCTTCTGTAAGTTTCACCTGGCTTTTGTATGCTGCCAGGTTGAGGTGGCCTTCGTTTTATATGTACGTTTCCACGTGCCTTTCTTTTGTGTTTAATGCAGGAACTTTGATAACTGCAGTTCATGTAGTTTGGCAGCATTCATTTCATATTCGATATAACGTAATTACCTTCCATAGCGTCCATATTTGTAGACTTGTTCCTTGACATTGCAAAACCAATAC
Source organism: Prunus dulcis (assembly GCF_902201215.1). Classification (NCBI taxonomy): domain Eukaryota; kingdom Viridiplantae; phylum Streptophyta; class Magnoliopsida; order Rosales; family Rosaceae; genus Prunus; species Prunus dulcis. Next base: position 37,765 of record NW_023010034.1, read on the forward strand.
GTAAGACAGTATAAAAAATGTTATAATAGCTGTACCAATGTCAAATAATGCTGAGGTTACATTGGAATGCCAATATAACACCAATATCGGGCATTATAAAACCAATACAAATCAATAGCGATACAATAAAGTTACAATATGATACCAATATAGTACCACTGTCCTACCAATACGTCATTCATAAACCAATATAAAAACAACTAAGAATGGCATGTACTGTATCTGCAAGTGTATACCATGTCGTATCTGTCATAAACTAAGGCTATGAATACCATTGGGCCCAATCTATACTTACTGTTGGGAATGGTAAATATTGGAAGAAAAAAAAAATTTCCTTTTTAAAAACACCCCATTAACTCCAGGTTTCATGTTTGTGCACTCACACCATGTTACTGAAACATTGTGCACATGCAAGTGTAACCCTTTGAATTTGGGATGACCCTCTTCAGCACCCTAAATATCGCACAACGTGAACAACAATTCATACCCTCCAAAACAAGAAGATGAGTAGGAGGAGCCTCCGTACCGGTGAGGGTGAGTCAGTGACGTCTCGGTTGCCCGGTCAAGACGCGACTTCAAGATGTCGCTGGGAAATGGAAGCTGCGAGTTCAGTGTGTTCACGGCTGTGCTACTGTGGGAACGTTGTCAAAACGCATACATCGTGGACGGTTTCTCATCCTGGAAGGAGGTTTCAAGTATGTGCGAGGGTAAGTTTATTTATGTGTAAGTTTTAGCTTACATGTTGGAATTGTCTGTATTCCAAATCTGATGGTGGATGTCTTTGTTTGAAAACATTGCTTCCGTTTGTGCAGAGGAATGGATGTACATTTTGGGAATGGGCTGACCCAGAGATGTGTGACAGATCGAAGCACATCATTCCAGGCTTGCTTAGGAAAATAAACCGCCTGGAAGAAGAAAAAAACGCTGGAAAAGGAAAGATGAAAAACCCATGGTTTTGGGTCTCTGTTTTCTTGGTAGGAATGGTCATTTATTTGTTGTTTTCCAAATGTAATAGGACTCTTGGTCATCTACAGTTGGCAGGTTAAAGTTGGTTAGGTTAAGGATGTAATGGAACAGGTTTTGTGAAGGCATAGATGGTCGTTTTCTATTGTGGTTTCATCTTGGTTTGAAAAGGCAAACACAAACGGCATAGGCAATAACCCCAGGGTCAGGTATTTTGGTATCAAGTCTTATGCAGCCTCAATCGTCAGACCATTTTTTCCACGTTAACATGATAAATAACAAAATATTAGACGGTGAGGGACCTCCCAAAACTACAACTCAATGACGTCAAACAATAGATTATTGGGAAATAGCCCAAAAAGCCACAATTTTTGAAACTATGGCTGCATGAAGATTTGTCCAAAACATGGTATTGCGTTGACATTGCTGTATGCCATGGACCAAGTCTGCAGGGAGTGAATTCGGTGACTTGGCTTCTGTTTCAGTCTCCCCTCCTTCAGTAATTGAAATCGTTGTGTTTGGTGTGAGGTTATGGTCCATGGTCTTTGATTTTTATTGTTGGCTCGTGTACAACTTAATTGGAAGAACAGGGGACTAAATGCGATGTGAGTTAAATATGTGGGGAAGGTAGTGGCTGTAAGCAGCAGTTAATGTGATGGAAGTTTTCATTTCAAACAGGTGGGTTGATTAATATACCTGCAAATTTTAATGACCAAACCAGTAAGTGAGAGAGTTATTGGCGGGAGGGATTAGGAGGAGTAATTGGCGGGAGGGTTAGGCGGGATAGTATTGGGCGGGATAGTATGGGCGGGAGTTATTACCCAGGTTGACTTTATGCCTTTTTGTAATATATGGAACAGTTGGACGTTCCCAACTTGGTCATTTTCCCATTATGTCATTGAAATAAGGGAGTTGCCTATTTGCCAAATTCACCAACTCATTCGAATTGACCAATAATGGTTATTGTCTTATTTCTCATTTCACCAATCTCAATTCGTTTCCATTTTGCCATTTTTCATATTTTCCTATTTTCCATGTGTCATCCAAGTTTCCTATTTTTCAATTTTTCAATGTTTCATTATTTTTTCCTATTCCCTATTTTCGTATTGTGCAATTTCCCAAGTTTCCTTTTGTTCTATTTCCAGTTTTCCAATTTTTCAATGTTCCCATTTTCCCCCCATTATGTACTTATAAAAAGTTGCCTACTTTGCCTAATTCAGACAGTAATTAAAATTGTCCAATATGGTAATTGTCTTATTTCCCATTTCCACAATTTCAATTTGTTTACATTTTTCTGATTTTCCATGTGTCCCTGTTTCCTATTTCCAATTTTCAAATTTTAAGTTTGTGTCCAATTATCCAATGTTTTTTTTTCCAATTCGACTATTTTCTAAGTTTCCTTTTTTTTTTCTATTTCAAATTTTTCATTGCGGTAACTGTCCTTTTGTTCAATTTCCACTTTTGCTATTTTCCAAGTTGCCTTATTTCCTATTCGAGTTCATTTATCCAGTTCTCCAATATTCCAATATTCCAATATTCCAATTTTCCAATTTTCAATTTTGAATTTCCCAATTTGCTTATTTGCCTACTTTCCAAGTGTCCTTTTTTCTGATTTTTCGAATTTTCATATTGTCATGTTTTCAGAGTTTCCTTTATTTCCTATTTCCTATTTCCTATTTTCCTATTTTCCTATTTTCCTATTTTCCTATTTTCCTATTTTCCAAGTTTCCTTTTGGCCAATTTCGACATTTCCAAATTTCCAAGTTGCTTTCTTTTCCAATTTACAATTCCCAAATTTCCTATTTTCCAAGTGTCCTTTTTTCCTTTTTCCAATTTTCCACTTTTCCAACAATCATTTGATCCTATTGCGTACTTTCCTGTTTCAAATTTTTCCTTATTTCCTTTTTCCAATTTTCCAATTTTCGAATTTTACAACTTTCCAACTTTCCATTTTTTCGTATTTCCGTTGTTCCAATTTTTCTTGTCTTCAATTTCCAATTTTCCAAGTTTCCTTATTTCCCATATCCAAGTTTTAAGTTGTCACTTTTCCAAATTTCCAATTTCCGTGTTGTGCTATTTTCCTATTTTCTGGGGTTGTGTTCTGAAATTCGCAGTAAATGCTTACTTACATAGTCCTATTTGGGGTTCCAATCCACAAATTCCTATTTCCCATTAAGGTTTCGTTTGTTGTCGTTTGGAAGCCAATTTTATTGTTCTTAATGTCATGTTGTACTGCTGTAACTTACAGCCAAGGCGTTAATGGTGTAGTTTTGAATCCCATCAATTTAATGCACCAACAGAACACCCAATTGACCTCATATAAGTTCGTGCATGCAGCGAGAAGAAAGGACAAAGACATGGATCTTTTGATGGACCTGTCCACCCGAGTGAATGCTGCTTCAGTTCATCTCACCCGAGTACATGGATCTTTTGTTGCCTTCATTTTCCCTTCGCGGGATAGATAGTATTGTTCAGTTTGGGAGGCGATTTCTTTCGCATGTGTGAAATGTTGTCTGTAATGTGTATGCATTGTATGTACATTGACTTAATATTGATTTGTATTGTGTTTGTATTCCCTGAATACTGTAATGTGTATGTATTGTATGTATATTGCCAAATATTGCCTTTATATTGCACTTGTATTGTCTACAATTGATTCGTATTGTATATTTATTGTGGCCATATTGCCCTACTATTGCCTTCGTTTCATTTTTAAGCTCTGCTTTGAATCAATACGTGGCATATTGGCTGAATATGGGAGAGAGAAGATCAATTCTGACTCTCCCTAAGTGGATAAAATAGATGCTCAATATGAATCCTTTCCTCCACAAGTTTGTGTACAGTGCCGTACGTTCTGTGTTGTAGGTGCCACACTGGCTTATTAAAATTGATGATTGGCCATGACAAACATTTTGTTTGCTTACTTGTACAAAAGTACATATTTGTGTCAATAAC